>NC_081411.1:488280776-488550776 GCF_030272615.1 Cryptomeria japonica
TTGGACTTCGTCGCCTCTAGTCTGCTGGTAATCACCTGCAGGGTGTCAGAGAGGGCTTCTATTTTTTTCCCGAGCTCTGCCAGGTTGGGATCTTCTTCCTTTACACTACTGGCCTCTTCAACAATCAGTATTTTCTCAATCTTGAAGGTCGGGGAAGGGAAATTGGCAGGTTCCGGGCTCATAGAGGCGATCGGGCTATCGGAAACATGGGTTGAGCTCACAGAAAAGGGGGAATGTTTGTGCTGGGCCTGGGGGGTTTTATTAGTCGGAATGGAGTTGCCCGTGTTGTACGAGGAGGAGGGGTCTCGTAGGGATTTATCAGAGGGTTTAGAGGCCAATCTGGTAGAGCGACGGGGTGTGTTGGCGTCTTCGGTAAAGTTCGGGTCCGAATCAATTTCTTGGATTTTAACTTTTTTAGGGGTTCTGACCTCCTCCGAGGAGTGATTCTTGGTTTTCTTGCTGGAGGAGCCAAGTTCCGTGCAACGGGGGCTTGAATCATTAATGGCCAGAGGTTGGGTCGAGGGGCCGACATTCTGCACAGAAATGGAACGGGGCGGGCAGAGGGCGATGTGGAAGTTGAACAGGCAGAGCATAAGGCCGTGGTGCAGGATAGGAAAGTCTTTTCCTTTCTTTTTGGCTTCAGCTATATCTTTAACGTTAGCATCCATCGAGTGCAATAAAAAGAACGGAATGGAAATGAGGTCTTTGTTCCTCAAATGGTTCAAGAAGGGGAGGTGGTAGTAGTAGAAAATGCCATACATGCTTTCGAGCGTAAAATACTTCATCACAATGTAGCAGACTTTGTCCCAAGGGTGCGAGAGTTCCTCTTTGTTAAAGCCTCCAGCCCTCTTGACAGGGTTCTCGTCGTTGCGGAAAAACTGGTTAAGGCTGGTAGAATCTGCAATGCGGCTCTGTTTTTTCCATTTTCTGCCCTCCATTGAGAGGCCAGTAGCTTGGGCTATGACCTCTTCGTTTATTTCGAAGGAGATTCCTCCCACGGTCACCCTTCTGTCCTCCTAGGAGGACACGAATTGTTTAGAGAGTCTCTTGTCGTTGCCCTTCATGTTCTCCATAAATTTGTTAATACCTCCTTCGGTGCACACGAACCAGGCCGCTGGTTTGACTTTAAACTCCTCAACTTTGTTGGGTTCCAGCTTGAGCCTGTCCCCCCCCATTTTAGAATCCTCCAGCTTCACAGATTGAAAATAACAGAAAGCTAGAACGCAGAGCCGAAGCAAACTCAAGACGAAATGGTTAGGAAAAATGTGCCAGACTTGGGTTAAACGGTTGTAATACTCATAGTGATTATTATCCTTTAAGGTCTCGTAGATATCGCTGGCTGGAGATCTACTTGGAGAGTGCGAGCCTTTACTCAGGCCAATGTGAGTTGACAGCTCGTTGCTCGGGCCAATGTGAGTTGATAGCTCCTCAGCGCCGCCTTTGCCATCGCCAGTTGGCACCATCCGAGTCATAAATGAATGGTAATCATTCCCGATGTCAGTCCTTTCTTTATAAATTCGTCCCCTATGGTAGTGATGACTCTGCATATCTCTGCTACGTGTCCGTCTCTGGTAGAAATTGGCAAGATCTTCGCGCCAATTTGAAAAAATTAACATATTATCCTTCATCATTGGGCAGAAGGGTTAGTCCTTTCCTGGCACAAGGCTTTTTCCTTATCCAGAATTTCCTTAACTGTAATTGGCAGCGTATTGGGGTTCCTCTAGCATCGTAAGCCCATCTGTAGCCTTCCTTCAGCCGCCATGGAATCCGCCGCTCTATTTCCTTCTCTAAAGATGTGGTCTATGGTGAAGTCCTCCATTTTGACCAGCAAGTGCCTGATATCCCTCAGAATGGGTTCCACTTTCCACCCAGCTGAAGCATTCCCTTTGATATTATTATGTTATAGTCAGATGTTATGATTATTGTGTGTACCTGTTAATGTGGTTTTCACATCAATTCTTATGTAAGTTTATTTGTTCTCCTGATCCGTGTTCTTAATCTTGGGCTAACACTTTCATTATATATATATATGTACGCATGTATGACTCTTGGTTGCAGGAGATTGCAGGTACAGTACCGCATAGGTAAGAGGTTCGTCTCCACATGGTTTCTCAGGTTTGAGTGTTCCTCTTTGGCCCTTAGAAATTGGATTAGGTGGTCGTACGACCCTCGTTTGACCCTAGTCATGTTCAAGTGAGCGTCGTCAGTCGTATGTCAGTATCCCCTTTGGTTGAGCATGCAGGTCGTCTGGTTGTTTGACTTTCTTGAGTTGTGTGTTTGTGTGTGGTTAAATTGAGTAATTAATCCTTAATGTTTAATTTGATTTAATGTGTGTTTGTGCATTGTAATTAAGGGACTAAAATAAATAGGTTCCCTTTATGCGATTAATCGTTAATTAAAATTGCTCAATTCAAGTTGGTAGCAAGTTCGATTAAATGGTTGATTTTAAATTGATTAATTTATTTTGTTTATGCTTTTGGAAGGGAAAGATTTAAATTTATTTGAAATGGAATTAATTTAATCTCTTTGCCCTTTTAAAAATAAAAAGGTTAATTTCAAGTATTTAAGAAAATCATTTTTAATTAGAAAAGCAAGTTTAATATATATTTGATAAAGTGGGAAAGATTAATTTGGGGATTTTATTTTAATTAAAAATATTCTACCCTCATTAATATTTTGGAAAATAAAGGTTAATTTTGTTGAAATTGAGAAAATTAGAAATTAAATGAGGAAGAGGCATTTTGATTTTTCTAAATTAGAAATAAATTGTGTAAAAGTATTTTTATTTTAAAAATGAGATTTTTGGTCAAAAACTTTGCCATTTAACCTAGGGTTGGAAAAATATTCTGGGAGAAATGATTTTTGGAAAAATATGGTCGGGAGACATTTTGGAATATGTTTCTGGAGAAATTTTTGGGAAAATATTTTGGAGAAGGATTTTTTGAGCTACAAGTTGGGCTCTCCTTCAAATCTCTTACAAGATTGCGTATGGAGGTAGGATTTCTTTCATTTGTCTTCTGTTGCCAAAGAAATTTACTATTTGGTTTGAAAGAAATGTGCTTGTTAAAAAAAAAAAATCTTTCAGATTAATTTATAAGTTGTAGTTGGGTTTGGGATTTAAAAACTATGCATATGAGCTTGTGCTTTTGCAAAATTGGTTGAATCATCTGTGAGAAATAATTCATTTTGCCCAAATATGATATTTTGTTGAAGAAATTTTCTTATGGGTTTGGTTATTCGTTAAATTTTTTAATATTATTTAACTTGTGACTTTCGGGAAAAATTATTTTTGTCTCTGTGTGAGACTGTAAATTAAATCCAATCTGGGGTTGTTATTTTTTTGTTTATATTAAACATTAAATATAAAATCAAAATTTTATTTCTTGGGCGGATTGGGTTTTGGAGCGCGGGGAGCCGAGGCTCAACCCGTGCCCCCTATTCATCGCGGGCTCACAGCCTGTGGGGTCTGCGACCACACTGGTGGCCGTAGAGCTCTGCGACCGCACTGGTGGCTGTAGAGGCCTGTGACCGCACTGGTGGCCGTAGAGCTCTGCGACCACACTGTGGTCGCAGAGGCCTGCGACCCCACTGTGGCCGCAGGGACCTGTGACTCCATGGTGGCCGCAGAGTTCCGCATCCACAATGTGGTGGCCGTGGGTCTGCGTCCACCATGGTAACCATAGCCTCCGCGGCTAGGGCACGACTGGTCCCACTCCCGTGGATGGGAGGTGGGTCCGCCTGCCCTTGGTTGTTTATTTTTTTTTTAATTTAATTTTTTATTTTTTAAAATATATATATATATATATATATATATATATATATATATATGCTCACCAAATTAAATTTTGGTTTAAGTTAAAAAGTTTTCATATTATTTTGTTAAAAAGTTTTTAAATATTTTTTTAAAAATTATTAATTATTATTTAGTATGTATTTTATTAATTTCGAATTAATATATATATATATAAAAATTAATATTTAATTTCTAATGTTATTGATTATTAATTAGTATATATTATATTAACGGTGGATTAATATGTGTATATTAATTAATATTCAATTTGTATTTTTTTATATATATGGAGGAAGTATCATTTTAATTGGTAAATGATCGTAGATATTTATTTCCTTTTTTATGAACTTTTCCATTTTTGAAAAGTATGTGTATTAGTGTTGCAAGAGATGAGATAAGATTATGGTGTCCGACCAAGGATGAAAATGATATTTTATTTTTGAAAATGAATATCATATTTTTATGCGATTAATGAATAATTGATTTCATATCATTGTGTATATTGCATACATTATAATTAGTATCATGTGATTTTGGTTTGAAAACTCGCAATGAAATATTTAAATTATTATATGATGCGATCGAACTTTAGTGAGTTAATAAACCATGAACGACTTGTACCGAGACAAGGTAGACAAACTACAATCAAACTTAGATCAATTAGAAAATTGGATCAATTTTAATGTTTTAACAATATGAAAAAATATTGTCCTTTCCAGTTATCGCCTATGCATGTTTAAATTTTTGTATTCACATTAACTTATGAATTGGCAAGTCCTTGATTGTGATTGTTGGTTATTGTCGTTTGTTGATTTGGGTACCTGCTTATGTCCTTGATCTCGATTATTTACTATTTTCATGTGATGGTTTGTATCTAGTCATGTCCTTTATATGAGTGTTGAATATTGATTCGTAGTTGACCATAGCTGGTCAAGTCTCTAGTTAGAGTATCGTCAGTCAGTGCACCTTGTATGAAGTCTTGTTTGACGAAGTGGGTATTCCTACCATTTTGAACTAAGTTTGTTTGACCTTGTGTATTCCTTGGTTTAGGAGTTCGTTTGAGTATAGTCTAGTGTAATTTGGGATGAGTGCTAGTACAAACTCGGCATGGGATGAGTGCTAGCACAGACTCGGCATGCAGTGAGAAGACCAGAAACGGAAAACCATCAACCTTGTCTTCACGAAAGGTTGTGTTGGGTCCACATAAGACTTGTATGGGCCGAAGGTTCGGAATAGGTTGCTATTGTAACCCAGAGGATGGGGTCGGAACCAATGAAGACCTGCCATGGTAACCATACCATGTTATGTGATGACACTTGTCCCTTATGTTCCTTAGTGCATTGTTGTGTTGTCTTAATGGGAGCACTGTTGTGGAGTCATCCTATTGCTTATGCCCTTGTGAGAACCTGATATTCATGTTAGACCATGAGTTGTGAAGATTTAGTTTTGCAGATGCTCCAGTTGATATTTTGTAATTGCATCTTATTATGTTCAGTTGGATCATTTCCCATTCAGGGATCATTCATGCATTTATTTGACCGATGTGGTTCTATGTATTATTGGTTTATGTTCGCCTTGATGGTAGGATTGTAAATGATGTGAGCCTTATGTATTCTTCACTCTTATTTAATTATCAGAGGGGTCTTGCAGTTGAGTAGACCCGGAGATGTAGCCCTCTAGGGGTGAAATCCGATATCATTTCAGGTGTTATGTGATGTTTTACATTCTTATGTTTCTTTTTAATTTAGCATGTATGGATGGCATTATGTTGAATGTATAATGTGGATTAGATGAAGTTAATCTTAAAAGCGTGTATGTAGTCATCTTATTAAAATGCAACAATTTGAATCATGTAAGAATGTAGATTTGATTAATAGAATGTAATCAGTTGTTGATAATGAAATTAAAGTATGCAATGAAAATTAGATGCATGACTTATGTTTTAATAAAAGTTTGAATGTAATGTATGGTTGAATTTTATTGGATGAACCTAATCATATTATCTATACTTTTAACCTCAATGGATGAACCTCATCATGCTATCTATAATATTAAATTACCGAAAGAAATTTATCCTTGTTTAAGTATTATCTTGTCATTCAGTTAATCAGCTTAATTGGATTAATTAGCGTGAGTTGAGTTTAAATGTTGAATTAAGTAATCACATTGGAAAACTCTTTAGGTGTTATTTAAGTCTTCCGCTATGGTATCTGAGCTTATGATAATTCGTTGTATCATTGTGTTGTGTTTAATTTAAAAAAAATAAAAAATATTTGCACTCTATTCTTGTGTTTTAGCTTAATCGCTTCGGGGTTTCCTAGCGGGGCATTACATTTGGTATCAGAGCCCAAGTTGCAAACATTGGGATCTCTGGTGTCGCTTGTGCCCTTAGTTCGTGTGAGGTGTATCGACTTATATTGTATGTTTGTCCTCCTTTTGTATGCGTGTGATTGAGGCATAGGATCTTGAAGATCTTAAGGACTCATATTCTTCTCTTTTGTGTATTCTTTTGAGCAAACCTTAATTGTGTGCAACGCATGTGTTCACACCTTGTTTTCACCTTCTTGATGTTGGTGTTTTTGATTTATTATATATGCTTTATTTGCTTTTTGATGTCTTGATCTATGATTACTCATATTCTGAAAGAGAGTCGTAGGTACCTTCCTTATTGATTGTTGTACTCTTCGACTAATCCATTTAGGTTCGTTAGTGCTTGTCTTGAATCTGAAAGTACGAAATGTGCTTGTTTTAAGATTATGATCTAGCTTAGTGTTGTTCGCTTGAAGGAGTTGTATGGTAGATGTTAATGCTTATTTTGTAGCAAATAGAATGTTTACCATCCTTCCTCCTCTTCCTTTATAGAAATTAAAATAGTTGTGATATGTGTAATTATCTCTTATGTGAATTTTCTTATTCCGAGAAAAAGGTTGTGACTTCTTGAACCCTTGTGTGAGCCCAATGACGCTTCTGTGTTTTTAGATAATAAAAGAGCTATAGGTTTAAAAGTTCATATTGGTTATTGGGATAAAATTGTATATTTTCATTAAAGAATTCTCCATGTGTATTGTAAGAGTAACATAATTAAATTCTATCTTAAGTAATGTGCCTTAATGTGCGAATAGTTGTTATGTGACACTACCATGTGTGTAAAAGAAGTATAAAAAGGGAACATGTTATAGTAGCTTCGAGAGTGTATTAATGTGTTCCACAAAAGATTGTTTTATGTCTTTCATTCAACCAATTTGATCGAAGACCTATTTTACAATGCTACATTGAACTTGCTTTTGGACATATATATAATTGACTTATTATGATTAGAAAGTGCAAATGAAAGGCTTGTTTGATGTGCATGCATAGTATGTATTATTTGGTTGATAGCTCCTCATTTACCTTCTTATCGTATTTTGATTTTCAATGATAGGTTGCAGATTATGATATGTTTTGTTTTGAATTAAAAGTAGTGAGTGTTCGCAAGAGGTCTTGCATTATCGAAAAGATTGCCTGTTTTGATCTCTGTTGTTTGGAAAACTAGAACATTTTGTTGCAACCATAATATTTGGAAATGTCATGATTAGGCCTATTGGCATTCTTCTAAAAATGGTAGTGAAATGAAAACCGTGCAATTAAGATGATAGAGTTATAGTGAGAAATTTTATAATGTAGTGTGATGTTGTTGATCTTATGTCTATGTAGGAAATAGTTTGGTTATCAAACTCTCTTTCCCCTTCTCTTTGCCTAGATTATAAGATTTTTAGAAATGCTACTAAAGGATGCATTGATTTAAATAGAATGGCTATAAAACATGTGAAATTGTATTGTGCATTTTGGCTTCATATTGAAAGATTAAAGTCTTTTGCTTTGGAAAAGAAATTTGCAAGGTTAGTAATGTGATTATGAATGTTGAGTGGTATTAGTGAAAGATATAGGAATGATGTTACTTCCTTATGTAATTTTGAATTATAAAGAATTTCAGTACTTGTATCTAGAATAAATTTTATTCAGTTATTCATTTGGGAAGCATAATTAAAACCTTCCTTGAGTAGATGATAGTGTACAGAAAAGTATTCACCGTAAATGTGACTAAACTAGTACTGGTGCTTTCTTTGTGTAATGTAAGAAACCCGTGCTTGCTATATGTGCCCATGGGATGGTGAAGTAATCAACCATGGAGGATATGTTTGCTTATGAGTATGGGAAACCATACTATTTATGCAATGTTGCTTATTTTTTACCCTATTGAGTGCCAACCCGCAAGTTGTCGGTAATTCAGTATGTTAAGGGGTAGTATTAGAAGTCACCATTCTTTGAATAGTATGGATTGACGTACGAGTAATGTCGGCTCGAAGCAACTTTAGCTTCTCTATTTTGAGGAAAAATATAGTTATATAATAAAATTATATTAAGGTGTACTCAATACTTTCCCTTTTTGATGAACCAATTTATAAGGTTTATGTGTGCCAACCTATTCCTCTTCTTTATTTGAGCATATTGATGGCAATTCTTGAGTATTGTGATGGTGTAATTTGGAGGATCTTTTGCCTTGTCTTCATGAAAGGTAGGTTTTGTCCACATGAGCTGCCAATTATTAGGTGTTGGTAGACATGTGGGTGGACGTTAGCCATGTATACCTTTGGCTTATGGCGAGTATCCTGAGCGATGCGTCTCTATGCGTGACGTGACTTGTGCGTGCCTGTTTCCGCGAGGTACACTACCATGCGGGAATCGTCCATTGCGTGTCTTCTCCGCTTGGAGTATTTACATGCCACGTGACGACGTGATGCAGGGTGATGTCGAGGTGCACACTACTATGCCATGTGGATGTGTGACTAGGCCACACCACATGATGAGCTATTGCAATAGCTAGACGTTGTTCCTTCCTTCCTCGTTGGTGGCTAGATGCTAGTCACATAGTGATGTTATGTGCAGTTGTGATATTCTTATTTATTTCTTTGTGGACCAGCAATTTATTTTATTTGAACTTTAAAGTTTTAGCAACGATCTTGCGATCTTTTGCTTACTTGATTCGGTGTTGCAAATTCCAGATTATTTTCCTGCCTTATTGTTGGAATTGATGATTTATTATCTTTATTAATCTGTACTTTGGTGGCTAAACTAGTTTATCCTTATTGTTTTCATATGTTGGCCTTGTGTTGAAATGTGAATTGCTCTCCAAAGACGTATGAGACGGTCTTGGTTGAGTGTGTACGAGGAAATAGACATAGGGAATCTTGAGGATGGGGGTATGTGAGGCTGTGATGCAGCTAGGATCCACTACCTACATATGTGTGGTGACTATCTCTTGGAAGCTAACCATCTTACTCAACAAGGGATGTTCACGAGGGACTTGTATGGAAGGTAGCACCGCTATGGTGTGCCCTAGCACAATCAAGCCTTGAGTGAGATGTTGGATATTTATGATTATGTTATTGTTCCTAGATCAGGCATAGAGATGTTGATCGTGCATGTTATCTTTGACCAAGCATTAGACATGCTCACATGTGGCCTTTTGAGCTATGCATTCTTGTTATGTGGATGGTTATTATTTGTAATCATGGAGTAAATTGTGTTAACTTGTCACTATGTTATGGGACATAGTCATTGGAGAGATTTTTATATGCCTGACAAGTGTAAACAATTGTGTACTATATGTTGCTCTTATTTATTGAAAGTTAATTTGGTTGTAGGATTTGAATTTTGAAGCTAGTTCTATGCGATAAAATTTTATGATGAGGATGAATTGGTAAAAGAAGTTGATTATGATGGTATGTTTTCTTGTCATATTTGGTAGATGAGTGTGGTAATTGTTTCTTACTTCTTTTAATGCATTAATTTGATGTAATGAAAGGAAGAAAATTCTAGTTTCTCTGCTATGGTTATGGATAATTCATAGAATGTTATAAGAAATGTATGGATTTAGAGGTATCTTATCGATGTATTATGGCATTCGTAGAGGATTTAGCAATAATGTTGTTGGCATTTTTGATGTTTATGTTGTGATTGTCATTGATGGACACACACTTGCATTGAGATCCCCTTTATATGTATGAGCTAGAGCTCAACCGGTATTTGTTGCAACCGGTATGTTGTATTCTAGTCTTTAGACTATTAGTGATTTTGCAGAATGTGTTTCCCGGTCTGAAGCGGCATGTCGACCCCAAGAGGTTCGTAGATCTCAAGTGGTACGAGGGAGCAAAGCAGCACAACACATTCTTACCAGTCTTCATTTTTGTCAAACCGGCAACCGGTATTTTGTATGAACCGGTAACACTCTGTGATGAGTTACCAATCGGCATTTTGTGATGAGTTACCAATCCACCGTTTGTTTGACGGTGCCGACACATTGACGGTGCTTTTTGTGTCATGTTACTGAATATGTCTAGATTCATTGAACCTAGGAAATTGTAATGTAATCCTATTGGACCGACATGAAATCAGATTCCTTTAAAAGGACATCATGTCTAGGGTTTTAGGTTGTTGCTGAAAGGGTTAATGTCGTGCTAGGGTTTAAGGTAGTTGTTGAGTTGTTGTAAGAGCGATCTTATCTGAGAAGATCAAGTTGTAACTGAGAGAGAGATAGAGAAGACTAAAGTAATGCTAGAATGCATTAACTATGAGCAATACTAGATCTAACCAAGCAGTTTGTGCTATTAGATAGATCAAACACTTGTTGATTACTCACATCTTTGACAAGTCTATAGCCCTTAACCGGGTAGGCCCAAAATCCTTTGTAAAATCCTCTAACAAGGTGGTTCACCTCTATGAATCTAAAATCCTCTAGCAAGGTAG
Source organism: Cryptomeria japonica (assembly GCF_030272615.1). Classification (NCBI taxonomy): domain Eukaryota; kingdom Viridiplantae; phylum Streptophyta; class Pinopsida; order Cupressales; family Cupressaceae; genus Cryptomeria; species Cryptomeria japonica. The sequence goes on from NC_081411.1 coordinate 488,291,356, forward strand.
TCTTTAATCGGACTTATCTCCTAAAAGAGATTGAGATTCCTAATAGGATCTGTTCTGGTGAAGAACATTGTAAGACCTTAACCGGTCTGACCTTAACCGGTCTAGTTTCTATTCTGCAGATAGTGACTTGTGAGTTCTATCTCACTGTGGTTTTTCCCATTTGGGTTTCCACGTCAAATATGTGTGTTATGGTTGTATTGCTTTTGTGGGTGAATGCTTTATTTGCATTTTGGTTTGCATGTGTGGTAATTGATCTGTCTATTAAACACTTTTACCGGTTTATCTTCAGACTGTTTAAGTGTTTTAGTGCAGTGATTTTTGGCATACTAATTCACCCTCCCCTCTTAGCATTCATCAAATGTTTCATTTATTTCTGAAAAGATTCCTATGTGCAATTTGATATTTGTTAAATGAGTTTTAGGGCTGATGCATGCGGCATGCTTTCTGTCTAGCCTTACGACTTCCAGGAATAAGTCAGAACCTAGGGGGGAGAATGTAGTACCCTTGCCCTAATCAGATTCTAATCTCGGTTTGACCTTGGTTAGTTTATCATGTTATTATGTTATAGTCAGATGTTATGATTATTGTGCATACCTGTTAATGTGGTTTTCGCATCAATTCTTATGTAAGTTTATTTGCTCTCCTGATTCGTGTAATTTATCTCGGGCTAACACTTTCATTATATATATATATATATATGACTCTTGGTTGCAGGGGATTGCAAGTACAGTACCACATAGGTACGAGGTTCGTCTCCACCTGGTTTCTTAGGTTTGAGTGTTCCTCTTTGGCCCTTAGAAATTGGATTAGGTGGTCGTAAGACCCTCGTTTGACCCTAGTCGTGCAAAAGTTAGCATCGTCAGTCGTCCGTCAATATCCCCTTTGGTTGAGCATGCAGGTCATTTGGTTGTTTGACTTTCTTGAGTTGCGTGTTTGTGTGTGGTTAAATTGAGTAATTAATCCTTAATGTTTAATTTGATTTAATGTGTGTTTGCGCATTGTAATTAAGGGACTAAAATAAATAGGTTCCCTTTATGCGATCAATCGTTAATTAGAATTGCTCAATTCAAGTTGGTAGGAAGTTCGATTAAATGGTTAATTTTAAATTGATTAATTTATTTTGTTTATGCTTTTGGAAGGGAAAGATTTAAATTTATTTGAAATAGACTTAATTTAATCTCTTTGCACTTTTAAAAATAGAAAGGTTAATTTCAAGTATTTAAGAAAATCATTTTTTAATTAGAAAAGAAAGTTTAATATATATTTGATAAAGTGGGAAAGATTAATTTGGGGATTTTATTTTAATTAAAAATATTCTACCTTCATTAATATTTTGGAATATAAAGGTTAATTTTGTTGAAATTGAGAAAATTAGAAATTAAATGAGGAAGAGGCATTTTGATTTTTCTAAATTAGAAATAGATTGTGTAAAAGTATTTTTATTTTAAAAATGAGATTTTTGGTTAAAAACTTTGCCATTTAACCTAGGGTTGGAAAAATATTCTGGAAAAAATGATTTTTGGAAAAATATGGCCGGGAGACATTTTGGAATATGTTTTTGGAGAAATTTTTGGGGAAAATATTTTGGAGAAGGATTTCTTGAGCTACAGGTTGGGCTCTCCTTCAAATCTCTTCCAGGATTGCATATGGAGGTAGGATTTCTTTAATTTGTCTTCTTTGTTGCCACAGATATTTACTGTTTGGTTAAAAAGAAATATGATTGTTGTCAAAAAAAAAAAAAAAAAACTTTCAGATTGATTTCTAGGTTGTAGTTGGGTTTGGGATTTTAAAACTATGCATATTAGCTTGTGCCTTTGTAAAATTGGTTGAATCATTTGTGAGAAATGATTCATTTTGCCCAAATATGATATTTTGTTGAAGAAATTTGCTTATGGGTTTGGTTATTCATTAAATTTTTGAATATTATTTAACCTGTGACTTTCGGGAAAAAATATTTTAGTCTCTGTGTGAGATTGTAAATTAAATCCAAATTGGGGTTTTATTTTTTTGTTTATATTAAACATTAAATATAAAATCAAAATTTTATTTCTTGGGCAGATTGGGTTTTGGAGGGCGGCGAGCTGAGGCTCAACCCATGCCCCCTATCTGTCGCGGGCTCGCAGCTTGTGGGGTCTGTGACCACACTGGTGGCCGCAGAGCTCTGCGGCCATAGCTTGCGACCCCACTGTGGCCGTGGGAACCTGCAACCCCATGGTAGCCGCAGAGTCCCGCGTCCACAGTGTGGTGGTCGCGGGTCTACGTCCACCATGGTGGCCGCAGCCTCCGCGGCTAGGGCACGACCACTCCCACTCCCGTGGATGGGAGGTGGGCCCGCCTGCCCTTGGTTGTTTATTTTTTAAAACATTTATTTATTTTTTATTTAATATATATATATATATATATATTGGTTTAAGTTAAAAAGTTTTAATATTATTTTATTAAAATATTTTTAAATATATTTTTTAAAATTATTAATTATTATTTAGTATATATTTTATTAATTTTGAATTAATATATATATTAATTAATCTTTAATTTGTAATGTTATTGATTATTAATTAGTATATATTGTATTAACGGTGGATTAATATGTGTATATTAATTAAAATTCAATTTTTATTTTTATATATATATGGAGGAAGTATCATTTTAATTGGTTAATGATCGTAGATATTTATTTCCTTTTTAATGAACTTTTCCATTTTTGGAAAGTATGTATATTTGTGTTGCAAGAGATGAGATTGGATTATGGTGTCGGACCAAGGATGAAAATGATGTTTTATTTTTTTAAATGAATATCATATTTTTATGCGATTAATGAATAGTTGATTTTATATCATTGTGTATACTACATACATTATAATTATTATCATGTGATTTTGATTTGAAAAATCGCAATGAAATATTTAAATTATTATATGATGCAATCGAACTTTAGTGAGTTAGTAAACCATGAACGACTTGTACCCAGACAAGGTAGAGAAACTGCAATCAAACTTAGATCAATTAGAAAATTGGATCAATTTTAATGTTTTAACAATATGGAAAAAGATTGTCCTTTCTGGTTATTGCCTATGCATGTTTAAATTTTTGTATTTGCATTGACTTATGAATTGGCAAGTCCTTGATTGTGATTGTTGTTTATTGTTGTTTGTTGATTTGGGTACCTGCTTATGTCCTTGATCTTGAGTATTTACTGTTTTCATGTGATGGTTTGTATCCGATCATGTCCTTTATGCGGGTGTTGAATGTTGATTCGTAGTTGACCATAGCTGGTCAGGTCTCTAGTTAGAGTACCGTCGGCCAATGCACCTCGTATGAAGTCTTGTTTGACCAAGTGGATATTCCTACCATTTTGAACTCTGTTTCCTTGACCTTGTGTATTCCGTGGTTTAGGAGTTCATTTGAGTATAGTCTAGTGTCATTTGGGAAAGTGGCTTTCGATTGGGGGTCGCGCTCAAAGTGGTTGCTGGATAACCCATCGAAAGTGTATCTAAACAAATGATAATCTAATAGCATATTAGAGAGTTAATTAATGAATCACCAAGTAAGATATTTGTGCCTCACGCATAGGATGAGTGCTAGCACAGACTCGACATGCAGTGAGAAGGTCTGAAATGACAAACCTTCAACCTTGTCTTCACGAAAGGTTGTGTTGGGTCCACATAAGACTTGTATGGGCCAGAGGTTCGGAATAGGTTGCTAGGGTAACCCAGAGGATGGGGTCGAAACCGATGAAGACCTGTCATGGTATCCATACCATGTTATGTGATGACACTTGTCGCTTATGTTCCCTAGTGTGTTGTTGTGTTGTCTTGATGGGAGTATTGTTGTGGAGTCGTCCTGTTGTTGATGCCCTTGCGAGAACCTGATATTCATGTTAGACCATGGGTGGCGAATATTTAGTTCCACGAATGTTCCAGTTGATCTTTTGTAATTGTTTTTTATTATGTTCAGTTGGATCCTTTCCTAGTCAAGGATCATTCATGCATTTATTTGACCGATGTGGTCGTATGTATTATTGGTTTATGTTCACCTTGATGGCAGGATTGTAAATGATGTGAGTCTTATGTATTCTTCACTATTATTTAATTTTCAGAGGGGTCTTGCAGTTGAGCAGACCCGAAGATGTAGCCCTTTAGGGGTGAACTCCGATATCATTTCAGGTGTTAGGTGGTGTTTTACATTCTTATGTTTCTTTTTAATTTAGCATGTATGGATGGCATTACGTTGAATGTATAATGTGGATTAGATGAAGTTGATCTTAAAAGCATGTATGTAGTCATCATATTAAAATGCAATAATTTGAATCATGAAAGAATGTAGATTTGATTAATGGAATGTAATCAGTTGTTGATAATGAAATTAAAGTATGCAATGAAAATTAGATGCATGACTTATGTTTTAATAAAAGTTTGAATGTAATGTATGGTTGAATTTTATTGGATGAACCTAATCATGTTATCTATACTTTTAACCTCAATGGATGAATCTCATCATGTTATCTATAATATTAAATTACCAAAAGAAATTTATCCTTGTTTAAGAATTATCTTGTCATTCAGTTAATCAGCTTAATTGGATTAATTAGTGTGAGTTGAGTTTAAATGTTGAATTAAGTAATCACGTTGGGAAACTCTTTAAGTGTTATTTAAGTCTTCCGATGTGGTATCTGAGCTTGTGATAACTCGTTGTATCATTGTGTTGTGTTTAATTTAAAAAAAATAAAAATTCTTTGCACTCTATTCTTGTGTTTTAACTTAATCCCTTCGGGGTTTCCTGGCGGGGCATTACATTTGGTATCAGAGCCCAAGTTGCAAACACTGGGATCTCAGGTGTCGCTTGTGCCCTTAGTTCGTGTGAGGTGTATCGACCTTATATTTTATGGTTGTCCTCTTGTATGTGTGTGATTGAGGCATAGGATTTTGAAGATCATAAGGACTCATATTCTGCTCTTTTGTGTATTCTTTTGAGCAGACCTTAATTGTGTGCAACGCGTGTGTTCACACCTTGTTTTCACCTTCTTGATGTTGGTGTTTTTGAGTGATTATATGTGCTTTACTTGCTTATTGATGTCTTGATCTACGATTACTCATATTCTTAAAGAGAGTCGTAGGTACCTTCCTTATTGATTGTTGTACTCTTCGACTGATCCATTTAGGTTGGTCAGTGCTTCTCTTGAATCTGAAAGTACGAAATGTGCTTGTTTTAAGATTATGATCTAACTTAGTGTTGTTCCCTTGAAGGAGTTGTATGGTAGATGTCAATGCTTATTTTGTAGCAAATGGAATGTTTACCATCTTTCCTCCTCTTCCTTTACAGAAATTAAAATGGTTGTGATATGTGTAATTATCTCTTATGTGAATTTTCTTATTGCGAGAAAAAGGTTGTGACTTCTTGAACCCTTGTGTGAGCCCAATGACGCTTCTATGTTTGTAGATGATAAAAAGGCTATAGGTTTAAAAGTTCATATTGGTTATTGGTCGAAAAATGTATGTTTTCATTAAAGAATTTTGCATGTGTATTGTAGGAGTAACATAATTAAATTTTATCTTAAGTAATGTGCCTTAATGTGCGAATAGTTATTATGTGAAACTACCATGTGTGTAAAAGAAGTATAAAAAGGGAACATGTTATAGTAGCTTCGAGAGTGTATTAATGTGTTCCACGAAAGGTTGTTTTATGTGTTTTATTAAACCAATTTGATTGAGGACTTATTTTACAATTCTACATTAAACTTTCTTTTGGACATATATATAATTGACTTATTATGATTAGAAAGTGCAAATGAAAGGCTTGTTTGATGTGCATGCATAATATGTATTATTTGGTTGATAGCTCCTCGTTTACCTTCTTATCGTATTTTGTTTTTCAATGATAGGTTGCAAATTATGATATGTTTTGTTTTGAATTAAAAGTAGTGAGTGTTCGCAAGAGGTCTTCCATTATCGAAAAGATTGCCTGATTTGATCTCTGTTGTTTGGAAAACTAGAACATTCTGTTGCAACCATAATATTTGGAAATATCAGGATTAGGCCTATTGGCATTCTTCTAAAAATGATAGTGAAATGAAAACCGTGCAATTAAGATGATAGATTTATAGTGAGAAATTTTATAATGTAGTGTGACCTTTTTGATCTTGTGTCTATGTAGGAAATAGTTTGGTTATCAAACTCTCTTTCCCCTTCTCTTTGCCTAGATTATAAGATTTTTAGAAATGTTACTAAAGGATGCATTGATTTAAATAGAATGTTTATAAAACATGTGAAATTGTATTGTGCATTTTGGCTTCATATTGAAAGATGAAAGCCTTTCGCTTTGGAAAATAAATTTGCAAGGTTAGTAATGTGATTATGAATGTTGAGTGGTATTAGTGAAAGATATAGGAATGACGTTACTTCCTTATGTAATTTTAAATTATAAAGAATTTTAGTACTTGTATCTAGAATAAATTTTATTCAGTTATTCATTTGGGAAATATAATTAAAACATTCCTTGAGTAGATGATAGTGTACAGAAAAGTACTGCCCATAAATGTGAATAAACTAGTACTGGTGCTTTCTTTGTCTAATGTAAGAAACCCGTGCTTGCTATATGTGCCCATGGGATGGTGAAGTAATCAACCATGGAGGATATGTTTGCTTATGAGTATGGGAAACAATACTATTTATGTAATGTTGCTTATTTGTTACCCTATTGAGTGCCAACTCAGAAGTTGTTGGTAATTCAGTATGTTAAGGGGTAGTATTAGAAGTCACCATTCCTTGAATAGTATGGATCGGCGTACGAGTAATGTCGACATGAAGCGACTTTAGCTTCTCTATTTTGAGGAAAAATATAGTTATATAATGAAACTATATTAAAGGTGTACTCAATACTTTCCCTTTTTGATGAACCAATTTATAAGGTTTATGTGTGCCAACCTATTCCTCTTTTTTATTTGAGCATATTGATGGCAATTTTTGAGTATTGTGATGGTGTATTTTGGAGGATCTTTTGCCTTGTCTTCATGAAAGGTAGGTTTTGTCCACATGAGCTGCCAGTTAGTAGGTGTTGGTAGACATGTGGGTGGACCTTAGCCATGTATACCTCTGGCTTACGGCGAGTATCCTGAGTGATACGTCGCTATGCGGGACGTGACCTACGCGTGCCTGTTTCTGCGAGGTACACTGCCATGCAGGATTCGTCCATTGCGTGTCTTCTCTGCTTGGAGTATTGCCATGCCGCGTGATGACGTGATGCGAGGTGATGTCGAGGTGCACACTATCATGCCATGTGGATGTGTGACTAGGCCGCACCACATGATGAGCTACTGCAATAGCTAGACGTTGTTCCTTCCTTCCTTGTTGGTGGCTAGATGCTAGTCACATAGTGACGTTATGTGCAGTTGTGATATTCTTATTTATTTCTTTGTGGACCAGTAATTTATTTTATTTGAACTTTGAAGGTTTAGCCATGATCTTGCGATATTTTGCTTACTTGATTTGGTGTTGCAAATTCTGGATTATTTTCTTGCCTTACTGTTGGAATTGATGATTTTTTATCGTTCTTCATCCGTACTTTGGTGGCTAAACTAGTTTATCCTTATTATTTTCATATGCTGGTCTTGTGTTGAAATTTGAATTCCTCTCCAAGGACGTATGAGACGGTCTTGGTTGAGTGTGTACGAGGAAGTAGACGTAGGTAATCTTTAGGATGGCGGTATGTGAGGCTGTGATGCAGTTAGGATCCACTACCTACCTATGTGTGGTGACTATCTCTTGGAGGCTAAACACCTTACTCAACAAGGGATGTTCACGAGGGACTTGTATGGAAGGTAGCACTGTTATGGTGTGCCCTAGCACCATCGAGCCTTGAGTGAGATGTTGGATATTTATGATCATGTTATTATTCTGAGATCAGGCATACAGATGCTAATCGTGCATGTTATCTTTGACCGAGCATTAGACATGCTCACATGTGGCCTTTTGAGTTGTGCATTCCAGTTATGTGGATGGTTATTATGTGTAATCATGCAGTAAATTGTGTTAACTTGTCACTATGTTATGGGACATAGTCATTGGAAAGATTTTTATATGTCTGGCAAGTGTAAACAATTGTGTACTATATGTTGCTCATATTTATTGAAAGTTAACTTGGTTGTAGGATTTGAATTTTGAAGCTAGTTCTATGCGATAAAATTTTATGATGAGGATGGATTGGTAAAAGAAGTTGATTATGATGGTATGTTTTCTTGTCATATTTGGTACATGAGTATGGTAATTGTTGCTTACTTCTTTTAATACATTAATTTGATGTAATGAAAATAAGAAAATTCTAGTTTCTCTGCTATGATTGTGGATAATTCATAGAATGTTATAAGAAATGTATGAATTTAGAGGTATCTTACCAATGTATTATGGCATTCGTAAAGGACTTAGCAATAATGTTTCATTTATTTCTGAAAGGAGTCCTATGTGCAATTTGATATTTTTTAAATGAGTTTCAAGGCTGATGCGTGCGGCATGGTTTCCGTCTAGCCTTACGACTTCCAGGAGTAAGTCAGAACCTAGGGGGAGAATGTAGTACCCCTGCCCTAATCAGATTCTAATCTCAGTTTGACCTTGGTTAGTTTATCATGTTATTATGTTATAGTTAGATGTTATGATTATTGTGTGTACCTGTTAATGTGGTTTTCGCATCAATTCTTATATAAGTTTATTTGCTCTTCTGATTCGTGTTATTAATCTCGGGCTAACACTTTCATTATATATATATATATATATATATATATATATATATATATATATATATATATGACTCTTGGTTGCAGGAGATTGCAGGTACAGTGCTGCATAGGTTCGAGGTTCGTCTCCACCTAGTTTCTTAGATTTGAGTGTTCCTCTTTGGCCCTTAGAAATTGGATTAGGTGGTCATACGACCCTCGTTTGACTCTAGTCGTGCTCAAGTGAGCATCGTTAGTCGTCCGTCAGTATTCCCTTTGGTTGAGCATGCACGTCGTCTGGTTGTTTGACTTTCTTGAGTTGCATGTTTGTGTGTGGTTAAATTGAATAATTGATCGTTAGTGTTTAATTTGATTTAATGTGTGTTTGCGCATTGTAATTAAGGGACTAAAATAAATAGGTTCCCTTTATGCGATTAATCGTTAATTAGAATTGCTCAATTCAAGTTGGTAGCAAGTTCGATTAAATGGTTAATTTTAAATTGATTAATTTATTTTGTTTATGCTTTTGGAAGGGAAATATTTAAATTTATTTGAAATGGAATTAATTTAATCTCTTTACCCTTTTTAAAAATAGAAAGGTTAATTTCAAGTATTTAAGAAAATCATTTTTAATTAGAAAAGCAAGTTTAATATATATTTGATAAAGTGGGAAAGATTAATTTGGGGATTTTATTTTAATTAAAAATATTCTACCCTCATTAATATTTTGGAATATAAAGGTTAATTTTGTTGAAATTGAGAAAATTAGAAATTAAATGAGGAAGAGGCATTTTGATTTTTCTAAATTAGAAATAAATTGTTTAAAATTATTTTTATTTTAAAAATGAGATTTTTGGTCAAAAACTTTGCCATTTAACCTAGGGTTGGAAAAATATTCTGGGAGAAATGATTTTTGGAAAAATATGGTCGGGAGACATTTTGGAATATGTTTCTAGAGAAATTTTTGGGGAAAATATTTTGAAGAAGGATTTCTTGAGCTACAGGTTGGGCTCTCCTTTAAATCTCTTCCAGGATTGCGTATGGAGGTAGGATTTCTTTCATTTGTCTTCTTTGTTGCCAAAGAAATTTACTATTTGGTTTGAAAGAAAAGTGCTTGTTAAAAAAAAATAAAAATCTTTCAAATTGATTTCTAGGTTGTAGTTGGGTTTGGGATTTTAAAATTGTGCATATTAGCTTGTGCTTTTGCAAAACTGGTTGAATCATCTATGAGAAATGATTCATTTTGCCCAAATATGATATTTTGTTGAAGAAATTTGCTTATGGGTCTAGTTATTCATTAAATTTTTTAATATTATTTAACCTGTGAATTTCGGGAAAAATTATTTTAGTCTCTGTGTGAGACTATAAATTAAATCCAAACCGAGGTTTTATTTTTTTGTTTATATTAAACATTAAATATAAAATCAAAATTTTATTTCTTGGGCAGATTGGGTTTTGGAGGGTGGGGAGCCGAGGCTCAACTCGTGCCCTCTATCCGCCGCGGTCTCGCAGCCTGTGGGGTTTGCGCCCACAATGTGGCCGCAGAGGCCTGCAACCCCACTATGGCTGCGGGGACCTGCCACCCCATGGTGGGCGCAGAGTCCGGCGTCCACAGTGTGGTGGTCGCGGGTCTGCTTCCACCATGGTGGCCGCAGCCTCCGCATCTAGGGCATGGCCGCTCCCACTCCCGTGGAAGGGAGGTGGGCCCGCCTGCCCTTGGTTGTTTTTTTTTTTTTAATTTAATTTGTTTTTATTTAAAATATATATATATATATATGCTTACCAATTTAAATTTTGGTTTAACTTAAAAAGTTCTAATATTATTTTGTTAAAAGGTTTTTAAATAGTTTTTTTTAATTATTAATTATTATTTAATATATATTTTATTAATTTCTAATTAATATATATATATATATATTAATTAATATTTAATTTTTAATGTTATTGATTATTAATTAGTATATATTGTATTAAACGGTGGATTAATGTGTATATTAATTAATATTCAATTTGTATTTATATATATATATGGAGGAAGTATCATTTTAATTGGTAAATGATCGTAGATATTTATTTCCTTTTTAATGAACTTTTCCATTTTTGGAAAGTATGTATATTTGTGTTGCAAGAGATGAGATTAGATTATGGTGTTCGACCAAGGATGAAAATGATGTTTTATTTTTGAAAATGAATATCATATTTTTATGCGATTAATGAATAGTTGATTTTATATCATTGTGTATACTGCATACATTATAATTATTATCATGTGATTTTGGTTTGAAAACTCGCAATGAAATATTTAAATTATTATATGATACAATCGAACTTTAGTGAGTTAGTAAACCATGAACGAATTGTACCCAAACAAGGTAGACAAACTGCAATCAAACTTAGATCAATTAGAAAATTGGATCGATTTTAATGTTTTAACAATATGGAAAAAGATTGTCCTTTCCAGTTATTGCCTATGCATGTTTAAATTTTTGTATTTGCATTTACTTATGAATTGGCAAGTCCTTGATTGTGATTGTTGGTTATTGTCGTTTGTTGATTTGGGTACCTACTTATATCCTTGATCTTGAGTATTTACTATTTTCATGTGATGGTTTGAATCCATTCATGTCCTTTATGCGGGTGTTGAATGTTGATTCGTAGTTGACCATAGTTGGTCAGGTCTCTAGTTAGAGTACCGTCAGTCAATGCACCTCGTATGAAATCTTGTTTGACCAAGTGGATATTCCTACCATTTTGAACGTTTTTTGCTTGACCTTGTGTATTCCTTGGTTTAGGAGTTCGTTTGAGTATAGTCTAGTGTCATTTGGGAAAGTGGCTTTCGATTGGGGGCCGCGCCCAAAGTGGTTGCTGGGTAACCCATCGAAAGTGTGTCTAAATAAGTGATAATCTAATAGCATATTAGAGAGTTAGTTAATGAATCACTAAGTAAGATAATTGTGCCTCACGCATGGGATGAGTGCTAGCACAGACTCGGCATGCAGTGAGAAGGCCTGAAATGGCAAACCATCAACCTTGTCTTCACGAAAGGTTGTGTTGGGTCTACATAAGACTTGTATGGGCCAAAGGTTCGGAATAGGTTGCTAGGGTAACCCAGAAGATGGGGCCGGAACCGATGAAGACCTGCCATGGTATCCATACCATGTTATGTGATGACACTTGTCCCTTATGTTCCCTAGTGCGTTGTTGTGTTGTCTTGATGGGAGCACTGTTGTGGAGAGGTCCTATTGCTTATGCCCTTGTGAGAACCTGATATTCATGTTAGACCATGGGTTGCAAAGATTTAGTTTCACGGATGCTCTAGTTGATATTTTATAATTGCTTCTTATTATGTTCAGTTGGATGCTTTCCTATTCAGGGATCATTCATGCATTTATTTGACCGATGTGGTCGTATGTATTATTGGTTTATGTTCGCCTTGATGGCAGGATTGTAAATGATGTGAACCTTATGTATTCTTCACTATTATCTAATTATCAAAGGGGTCTTGCAGTTGAGCAGACCCGGAGATGTAACCCTCTAGGGGTGAACTCTGATATCATTTCAGGTGTTATGTGGTGTTTTACATTCTTATGTTTCTTTTTAATTTAGCATGTATGGATGGCATTATGTTGAATGTATAATATGGATTAGATGAAGTTAATCTTAAAAACATGTATGTAATCATCTTATTAAAATGAAGTAATTTGAATCATGAAATAATTTAGATTTGATTAAGGGAATGTAAACAGTTGTTGATAATGAAATTAAAGTATGCAATGAAAATTAGATGCACGACTTATGTTTTAATAAAAGTTTGAACGTAATGTATGGTTAAATTTTATTGGATGAACCTAATCATGTTATCTATACTTTTAACCTCAATGGATGAACCTCATCATGTTATCTATAATATTAAATTATCGAAAGAAATTTATCCTTGTTTAACTATTATCCTATCATTTAGTTAATCAGCTTAATTGGATTAATTAGCGTGAGTTGAGTTTAAATGTTGAATTAAGTAATTACGTTGGAAAACTCTTTAGGTGTTATTTAAGTATTCCGTTGTGTTATATGAGCTTATGATAACTCGTTGTATCATGGTGTTGTGTTTAATTTCAAAAAAAATAAAAATTATTTGCACTCTATTCTTGTGTTTTATCTTAATCCCTTCGGGGTTTCCTGGCGGGGCATTACAAAAAACCCCGATGGAGAGAAAAGGTAACACAAAACAAAGACTCATGGAAAGAGGTGCTACACCACGCAATGACAAAGACAAGAAAAGAACAAGAGCATGAAGAAAATGAGAAGCGATAAGAAGAACTCGCTATCCAAAGAGAGGAGGGTTCTTATTAGAAAGTACATCATGTACAAGCACCTGATCAAACCGAATGCGAGCCACAACCTGGGGATATTGCTACTCAAAGAATGGAAACTATATATGAGAAAACCCGTAGAGTACAAACAAGTACATATCCTGAATCAGAACAAGCTACCAAACTTGTATCGATTATCAATGACCTTTCCTCACCCTATAGCATACCTGTCAGATTCAGTGAAGTAACCTGGGACAACTATTGTGAAACAGATTCCAATGAGTATGAATGGGATACTTGTTCTAATATTATTGAGGATATTGAGGTGTATACAATCCATGCATACACACCCATTCCTTATGAGGGACAAGGATTGAGCTCTAGATCGTTTGAATTCGGCCCACAACATATCTATGAGGCTAGTGAGAACGAACAACTTCAATAAGAAAGAGGCAATGAATGAAAGCCATCAAAAACTTTGAGACTGTTATAGAACTCACCCATGCTACGAACAACTATGACAATATCTCTATCATCACCCTCACAGCGGTTGATCTTGACCCGCCAAATGAATCCCTACCTCTCATATATCCTGACCTTATAAACTGGGAAGAACCTGATCACAATATACCAATATTCCAAAACGATGAGGCTATTGTTCAATATCTTTGCTTTGTTAACTCGGAAACATGTTCCACGAACGAATCACATAACAATGTCTGCAATCAAGGGAATGCCAAGTCTCTCAGTTGCAAAAGGAGCAAAATGAACAATTGATCTAATGGTGAAAACCATCTAATGGTAGTATTAGATTGCAAAAAAGTAAAAACAAAGGACGCATCTAATGTTGAAAACCTCTTTAAGGCACCTGAAGATGGGAGACTTGACACTCATCCTGAACATTACCAGGAGAGATCACCAATCTTGATTGATCCAACTGAATCAATAAAAATCAGCACTGAAGCAACAACCAAAACTATACATCTGGCAGAATCACTAATGGAAAAAAGAAAAACCTGACTTTGTCAAATTCTTCAAGGAGAAGCAAATCAACTTTGCTCGGTCTTATGCAGACATGCCAGGGATATATCTAAATCTCATCATGCATCACTTGTCAATCGCTCCTAGAGCTGAACCTGTCAAACAAAAATTAAGGAAGATGAACCCACATGTCGCCATATTGGTCAAAGCAAAGTTGAAGAAGTTACTTGATGTAGGATTCATCCAACCCATTGATTATATGGAGTGGATGTCTAACATTGTTCTAGTCTCTAAACTAGACAAAAGCATCAGGATTTGTACAGTCTACAGGGATCTCAACAAGGCTTGTCTAAAGGATGACTTTCCTTTACCAAGCATCGACACCATTGTTGATCTAACGACAGGGCACGCAATGCTATCCCATATGGATGGTTTTTCTAGCTACAACCAAATCAAGATAGCTCCAGAGCATTAGGATAAAGATGCATTCACATGTCCATGGGGTACATACTGCTGGAACGTCATGCCTTTTGGCTTGAAAAATGCTGGTGCAACCTATCAGAGAGCGATGAAAACTATCTTCCATGACATGATGCATAATTTTATGGAGGATTATGTGGATGACTTGCTAGCTAGATCATTCACAAGATTAGAACACCTGGACATCCTAGAGAAAATATTTCAATCACTAGAGTAAGTCAATGTCAAATTGAATCCTAAAAAGTGTGTTTTCGGAGTCACATCCGGAAAACTCTTGGGTTACATTGTATCAGAAAAAGACATCGAGGTGGATCCAGCAAAGGTTCAGGCTATCATAGAAATGCCACCTCCCATGAACATTAGTCAGCTACAATCTCTTTAAGGTAGGCTACAATCTATCAGAAGGTTCATCACTCAATTAGCAGACAAATGTCTCCCATTCAACCATCTACTTCATAAAAATGTACCTTTCAGATGGGAGGACAAATGTATAGAATCATTCCATCAGCTGAAGCAATATCTCATGAATCCACCTATTTTAGTACCACCAATAGCGGGAAAGCCACTCATCCTCTACATATCAGCAATGAAAGTGCCACTGAGGGCATTACTGGCACAAGAGGACTCAACAGGAAAGGAAAGAGCCATCTATTACATTAGCAAGATGCTCAATGGCTATGAACTCAATTACACTTTCATCAAAAAGGCTTGCTTAGCTATAGTGTTCACTTCCCAAAAACTACGACACTATATGTTAGCTCATACTATCAAGCTAGTGGAAAATATTGACCCACTAAAATATCTACTTAGCAAAGACACTCTCACAAGGAGGTTAGAAAAATGGGCCATGATCCTAAGCAAGTTCGACATTCAGTACACAAAATGACAAGCTATCAAAGGACAAGCAATAGCGGATCAATTGGCATAAGCACCTCTACCAGACAAACACCCACTATAGGTGGAATTTCCAGATACGGATGTACTCACTATTGTGCCAAAGCAATGGACCCTATACTTTGATGGATCTTATACATAGCATGGATCGGGTGCCGACATCTTTTTTGTCACTCCAGAAGGACACATAATTTTGGGATCCTATAGACTGATGTTCCCATGCACTAATAATATTGCTAAGTATGAAGATCTAGTGACAAGTATCAAAGTAGTCATGGAATGGAAAATCACATAATTGAAAGTCTATGGGGACTCTCAGTTAGTTATCAATTAGATGAATGATGACTATCAGATGAAAGATGATAAGTTGATGTCGTACAAACGTATGGTTGAGGATTTTAAGAAATACTTTGTACACATCACATTTGAACAAATTCCAAGGCTAAATAACAAAGTTGATGATGCAATAGCCACTATCGCCTCACTTCTACAAATCTAGATAAACAAAATCGCTATGAATTCCTGGTGGATCAATTGTTTTCCCCCGCCTATGACAATGCAGAATCCCAAGTCATATGTGCCCTTAATGGATCTGATTCACCCCTATACGGGAAGATTTATGCCTACCTCAAAGACAATACCCTCCCACCAGACCTATCTCGTAACAAAAAAATGAAGCTTTATAAGACAAGCAACCCGCTACACCTTAATCATTGACATGCTTTATCATCGAGGTCTTCATGGTACTCTTCTTCGATGCCTCGATCGTAACGAATCTGACTTCGCCTTACATGAGCTTCATGAAGGTATTTGTGGTACACATTCAAGTGATCCTACTCTTGCCAAGAAACTTTTGAGGATGGGATATTACTTGCCGACAATGGAGAAAGAGTCCTATCAATTTGTTAGGAAATGTCCTAAGTGCCAAATTCATAGTAACCTCATACATGCACCGACACAAGAGTTGCAACCATTCACTACATCTTGGCCTTTTTGTCAATGGGGACTCGAGCTGGTGGGAAAGATTCATCCTTCCTCGTCAAATGGACACAATTTCATCATCACGGCCATCGAGTACATCACCAAATGGATTGAGGTAGTTCGATTGACTACAGTGATCGACAAATAGATAACTTCCTTCATTCTGAATTACTTCATCTGTGGGTACAACATTCCTAGCTCCATTATCATAGATAGTGGAAGACCTTTCAAAAATCAAGATGTTCAAGAGCTTTGTGAGTGATTCCATATCCAAAATCATTTTCCAACACCTTATTATCCACAAGGGA
Source organism: Cryptomeria japonica (assembly GCF_030272615.1). Taxonomy (NCBI): domain Eukaryota; kingdom Viridiplantae; phylum Streptophyta; class Pinopsida; order Cupressales; family Cupressaceae; genus Cryptomeria; species Cryptomeria japonica. The sequence continues at coordinate 488,308,014 of NC_081411.1, forward strand.
ATGGCCAAGCAGAGGCCTCAAACAAGACAATATTGAAAATCCTCAAAAAGACAGTAAATGATGTTGGTAAATATTGGCATTTCCAGCTTAATCCTACACTTTTGGCCTACAAAATGAGTATCCACACACCTACAAGAGCTACACCATACTCATCGGTGTATGGATTAGAAGCTATCCTACCTATTGAGGTAGAGATTCCATCACTTTGGGTGTCAATTGAAAGGCCTCATTCCAGACGAGGAATATCAAGTCAATAGGTTGCAAAAACTCGAGCTACTAGATGAACGTCACCAACGTGCCTTTGATCATCTCAAGGCATATCAACAAAGAATGTATCCCAAGGGCTTTCAAAATTGGTGATCTAGTCCTAAAGGAAAATCCCTAGAATCAACAAGATCAAGAAAAGAAAGGGAAATTTGAACCCAACTGGTTGGGAACCTTTGTTATCATATCAGCTTATGGATCGATAGCATATCAGTTATCAACTTCAGAAGGGGACATTCTTGATGAGCCAACCAACAACATCCATCTGAAAAAATTCTACACTTGAGTCGTCCAATGCACGGATCAAGCAAAAAAAGAAAAAAAATAAAAAAAGTATCAAAAATTGTCAATAGGGTCGAAACCTGGAAAATAGGTACTCTGTGACACAAAAAAATCAAGATAAATAATGAAAAACTTGGCAACAGGCACCACTTGTGAGAGAGCATCTCCTCTATCTATCAGTACTCACATCATATCTTTGGCTCAATCTGATCTAAGCCAATAGCCATCATAGAACACTTCTACATGCAACATTATCCCAAACATACTTAGCGTAGTCATTGTCCTTGATTATCTGAATCAGTTATCTGACTCATATCCCATCATGGCTTGGTGATCAGTGTAAATATTCATATCAAAGTATTATCAACAGCAAGGGGCAAAATCCTGACCTCGTTGGGGGCATTTTTCCTTGAGGGTTTTAGACATCAAACCAAATACGTAGCAAGACAACAAGTATCAGAACAACCAATAGTAACCACAACAAAGCAAGAAGGCTAGACATCAAGAAATTGAACTGAACAAAAGATCTATTTGCAAGATGTTTTACTTGAAAAGTATACATTTCAGATAGCATGCATTCTTACTTATGGTTGTTGATTTTTGCCTATCATATCTTTTAAGTGACTCAAGGATGTCTCAACGACTAGAGAAGCAAGTAAGGAATGTGATATTTTCTTTGTCTGTTGTTTGGGAGTTAAGTCTTCTACTATGCAAATTTGTCTTATGAGGTGATCGGGTAACATATCACTGAAGACATTTTAGATTTGTATAGGACAAAGTTTAACTCTTGTCTGTTTTACGCAAGCAAAACTCAGGGCATCTTGGTTCAATTATACCTCGACGCTTGTGTCATCTTGCAATATCAAAATCCATATACGTTATACTCGGGTCATTAAGGTTTAATTATACCATGATGCTTGTATCAACTTTCAACAAACCAAGGCTCAATGATGTAAACAAGGGAAGCATTGGCACTTTGATCAAAATAGATGGAAACATTTGGGAATGAGAATGCATTAGCATAATTAGTATCATTTTTTTATCATTACCATTTTAATCTTGCATTAGGTTGCATATCATTTTTAATCTGGCATTAGTATCATTTCATTATCATTATCATATTAATCTAGCATTAGGTTGCACATCATTATCATGTTAATATTGCATATAGGTGCATTCACATTATCATTTTAAAATTGAATTTGATTGCATTATCATCTCATATCATACATCATACACATCATTTTCAAGATACATCTCGCATCATACATCTCATTTTCAAGATACATCTCATATCATACATCATACATCTCATTTTCAAGATACATCTCATATCATACATCATGCATCTCATTTTCAAGATACATCTCATCATCATCACCTAGTCACATTCATCGTTGCATCCCTCGCATGCATATCTATCACATCATCATGGAATCTTTCTTCACTTTCATATCTTCATCACTCATCCAACTCTCATCTATCATGTCTTATACAAGATGTATCTTTCCTGAAACGAGACATTTTGATCAAGTTTATACTGGATATATCGTTCCTGAAACTAGACGTTTTGATTATCTTTATCTTATACAGGAGGTGTCATTCCTGAAACCATACTTGATCTCAATCTTATCAATTCTATTAATCCATTTAATTTGATCCATTCTATCATGTCTTATACAAGATGTATCTTTCCTGAAACTAGACGTTTTGATCATGTCTTATACAAGATATATCGTTCCCGAAACCAAATGTTTTGATCATCTTTGTCTTATACAAGAGGTGTCATTCCTAAAACCAGACTTAACCTCAATCTGATCAATCTTATCAATCCAATCAATCTAATCAATCTTTTCAAACCCATGCATGTCATCAACTATCCACTCTTCTATCTTTCAAACAGCTTTCTTCTTCTTTCGAGAGATCATTCATGCCTTTAGTGCACGAACGATCTCCCGAGGGGGAATTTTCATATCTAATCTCCATATCAATTTTATATCAATTTCATATCGACACCAGCTTCATATCAACTTTTCATATCAAATCAATTCTTCATATCTAGGGCATCATACCAAATCTCGACATCAATCTCATACCAATCTCATATCGATACCAGCTTCATATTGAATTTTCATATAAAATTAATTCTTCATATCTAGGGAATCATATGGAATCTCGACATCAATCTCATATCAGTCTCATATCGAATAAATTTTTAATATCTAGGGAATAATATCGACAATTTTGGCAGCAACATCATATCAAAAAAATTTGACGATAAATTGAGCGTTTTTCTTTGAATCAAGATGTGGTCACATGTTAACTCAAAAAGGGGCAAAATGTAGACACCTAAAAGTTGGACAATGAATTAAGTGAATTTTATTCATTTAATTATCCCCAATTCTAATAATTAATTAAATTAAGATTTAATTAATTATCCTATTAGTCAAATTAAAGATTTGATTAAATCTATTTCCTCTAGCCTAACCTATTAATTAAAATAGGGTTTGATTCAGTACCCTGGGCCATTTAATTGAATAAATCTTATTTATTTAATTAAAATCCCCTTTTCCCCTTTTTTGATTAAATTCACATTTAATTAAAATCCCTTTTCAATTTAAATAAATCAAAATTTATTTAAAAATTCCCCCACTTACAAAATCCTACAAATGCAAGTTGTGTCCCCTTTTTGGCTAAATTAATTCAATTTACCAAAATTACCTATTTTCCCTCACCCACTTGCAAAATCTTACATTCCCCTAATCATTCTTCTAGAAGCCTTCTAATCCTATCATAATCATGTCATATTCTTCTAATCATGTCCCATCCCTAAAATTTGGGGAGTCACTTCTCCAAATTTGGGGAAAGTTCAAAATTTGTTGAAGACTCTACCTTATTCAACAAGCTAACTTTTTGAGTTCCCCAAATTTGTAAGAGCCAAGTTACAAATTAGCCCCAAAAGTCTTCTAAGGCATTTAATGCCTCTTACAAACCCACACCCCTTAGCCATGATGGTTGTCCCTTAACCATTTACCCATGTTGCATAAGAGGTAATAGCATGCCTCCTTGGTTAATGACATTATACATGATGTCATTCCTTGATGTTATCTATGATTTCTTGTTTAGCATCCCCTCAAGCCCTCTCAAGGTGACATTTGTCAACTTGGGATTGGATTGAATCTATCCCATGGATATAAATTTCAATCCTAGCCCTTGTTAAGATTACTCATTCTCAACCATCCATTTCTCTATTTTCCCTATAAATAGAGCCCATTCCTCCTTCAATTCATCAATTCTTTTGTGCATCAAATTACAGTCACATTATAGGTTAAGGAGATCTCTTTGTCATCACCAAGCATCAACATCATCCTCAAGCATCCATAGCACATAGTTTAGCTTCATCTAGTTGCATTTTAATCTTCCATCCTAACTTAATTTCACTTCTTTTATAAGTTTTGCATTCTCATCTTAGTTCAATTAACTCACATAGCATACTTAGCTTTCAATTTGGAATATACTTTTCCTCCTAATCACCTAGCTTGCATCTTCATCTTCATCTTCATCTTCATCTTCATCTTCATCTCTTAACACTCACTAGAATCCTAGTTGCATCCATTTCGATTCTAGTAGCATTTTTCATATAACTCGTTCTCTAGGTTGTCATCTTGAGGATCAAGTGCTCTTCCAAGTGAGGGCCACCTTGAATCTTAGAGATCTTTAGAGATATAGGACAATGAGGCGATTTTACAGTTTTTTATTAATTCATGTGTTTTGATTTCTAACATCTAATGCAATGCTTCATTGGTGTGTTTAAAGTGTTTTCCCTCTTGCATGTGGAAGACCGCATTTCTGGCATACACTCTAAAATGACTCAAGTGCAAGATTACCATTAGGTTCAAACTAGTGAAAAATGTAGCTTTTATAGATTTTCCATGAGCAAAATCCCATGTGGCAAAGACCAATGATTGAGAGTGAATCTTGATAAGTTAATGGCTATGATTTGATTGGTTGAGGTGTGAGAGAAGAAGGTGGAAGATGTTCCTCCTACACATACAGGATGGAGGAAAAGTTGGGAGAGAAATCCAAGTGGCATTTTGCTAGAGTTGACCATAGTTAGGAGATTCAAGAATATAGGATAGTTGGAGACAATCTAGGAAATGTAGGACAAGTGGAGTTTGACCAAGATGAGGTGGACACAACCTCCTCCAAAGATGTAGGAGTAATGAAGGGAATAGATGAAGTGGAAGTTGAAGATAATGTAGCTAATTAAAATATGAAGAAAAATTAATATTTAGCCACATGAAGAATGAGTTGGCAAGATAAGCTGATGTGGAAGAGAGTGAGGTGGAAAAGGTGAATAACTAAATAATTTTGAATTATTTAATCAAAAAGACTTTAGGAAGATAATTAATTAAATAGTGAATATTTAATTAATTAAATGAAAACAGAAGAATAGGGTAAATGAATTAAACTAAATAAACTTTTCAATTTATTTATTTAATAGAAGAATAATCATTAAATAAATAATAAATATTTATGTAATAAATCATAGCCATTTTTAGGTGTATGCATTTTGCCCCACTTTGAGACGATGTTGGAACAACATTGTTTCAAAGAAAAACTAAAATTAAAATCAAGTCTCAATTTTTGCCCCTAACGTTGATAAAATTTTCGATGGTATATGCCCCCTCGAGAGGTTGATTTTCGAAAAATTTGGATAAATTTGTTTGAGCAATCAATCTCACGAAATGTTTAATAATGCACAATTGATTATGAGAATTTATAATTTTGAAGAATTAAAATGCCCCTCACTTTACAAATATTTATCCATCTCCCATTAGGTCAAAATTAAGTTATAAAAGGTAAGTTGGGCCCACCTCATTTGCACAATTGGAGCTTTTGAATTTTGAAGATTTGGATATTCTATTTGGAGACTTATAAAGTGTTGCCAACTGTTGGGATGGTGATTCCCGTGCACAATCATTGTTTTGAGCGAGTCAAGAGATTTTAGAGGCCGCCAAAGTATGGTCTCCCAGTAGGTATTCGAAATCCTTTCTTTTGTGTGATTTTTTTTAGATTTTAGATTGATTTTTGATAAAATTGTGCATTTTTGCAAATTTTTCAGTGTTTTCATTTATTTTTAGCACATTTAGAAGGTTTTTTCATGCATTTGAGTATTTGTTTAATGCATTTACATTTTTCCGCGCATATGTGACATTTTATCATGCTTATGTTGGTTGTTTTCATACTTCCATTATATTTGCGCATTTGTTATATGTTTTCACACCTTTGTTTGTTTGTGTTAGGCATTTATATGTTTTAGCACTCTTGGCAATTTTATGGCGCATATGCAAAATGTTTTGGCGCATTAGTTGTTTTTAGTGAGTTTGTTAATTTGTGTAGCACATTTATCGATTGTTGTAGCGGCTTCATGTCCTTCAGTGGAAATATTAAATGTGTTAGCGCATTCGTTTATAACTATAGTATTTTTGTTATGAAGACAGTTTGTTCAATGATTAAAAATCATGATGAATTATTTGTTTGTTTGATATTTTCTCAAAGAGACCGATCTAGCTGTCTCTAATGAAGAGTTGATAGGCTAGGCAACTATTTGCCATTGATAGTTTGATTGATTAATAGATAGTTGACTTAGATAACAATGTGTGTTGTTCTAAGAGGATTTGGATGTCCTCCATTGTCGGGAGAGATTCCCTTCTATGAGACATTTGATTTCTGATTTAGACACTACAACGATTAAGCACATAGATGCTTATGGATTGAGACACCTCCTGTATATGCCCGAGATCAGGAAAAACAAGGGGTTACTAACAACACTCGTAGAGAGGTGGAACAGTGACCACAACTCTTTTCACCTTCCTAATGGAGAGATCAGTGTGACCTTAGAGGATGTATATAGGATTCTCCATATCCCTATTACCAGTGAGCTTGTACAATATGATCATCGCGAAATGGGTGGTATAGCAGCTTTGCAGACAGTATTTGGCGATGAGACCATTGATGGCTCTGAGGTGTGATGGGAGGATATGTTGATGTATTATGAGCCTCTATCTTCCATTTTGGTTGGTTTTATTCGAGGCTTTATTTGTCTCGACAAGAGATCTTGTGGTCTTTCAGTTGGTTGGGGTCACATTCTATTACAAATGATGCAACACAAGACACAATATGCCTAGGGAGTTTGTATGTTAGCACATTTATACAATGATTTACATCAGGTTGTCTATGATGGTGTTGTTAGCTTGGATTCAGGAGTTACATTGTTACAGATATGGTGTCGGGAACACATAGCTACCACACGGCCTATTCATGATTGGGTCCAATGAGATGGAAAACCTTACATATACTTGTATCGAGGTGTCGTTACCTAGCCCAAGTTGGGTAAGCTTGAGTATTGGAGATATGTGTTGGATACTATAGATACCATTACATGGAGGCCTTATGTCACTTGCAAGCCATGGCTAGATGACGTGAGAGTACTTCCAGTGATTTATCACAACCGATACATCATCGGTAGGACACCTTTTGTTATTAAGTGGCCCAGCTGATATCCTGGGTTTATATATAGATTGGTAGAGTACAAGGGATGCCACAGGGATTTGCCTTGTATGCACAAACATACAAGGATAGGTCACATTGGGTTCCATATCTTTCATTCGATGTTGCATATGAAGAATTTATTTCTATGCCTCATACTGCATATGATCCACGACCACACATATTGGATGCTAGTATGTCAGAGGAGTATGCTCGGTACTTTGTAGAGCATCCTTTTCCTAGACCGACTGATTTTGTAGAGCCACCACTCAGTTTAGATGATTTTGATGATGATGGTGGTGGAGACAGACGACCGAGGAGGAGGCGATGTTAGGGTGGTCAGGGTGGAGACGGAGAGGGAGGAGATGACGAGAGAGGAGGTAGGAGAGGATGTCTGAGAGGAGGCAGAGCTCAAGTATGGGGCGAACCTTTTGGAGCTGGGATTAGAGGACTTCCTATGGCTCATGGCAGAGGTGGGAGAGATGGGGGCCGAGATGCAGGTGATGTAGGAGGTCGAGGAAATAGAGGGAGGGATGATGATGCAGGCTGAGGCAAAGCTAGGGATGCAGACCTAGGCATAGAGGGTAGAGGCGGTCCACTACGTAGTGTGCGGGACATTGGGGGTATTGGTGGTTATGGGGGATATGATTCAAAGGATTATGTACCTCTAATTAGGTAGAGAGTTGTTATATCACAACCCATACAGAAGCCACAGTTTCAGCAGGTAGAGGCACAACATCCAGTAGTACAACCAGTTCAGGGTTAGGGATGTCTTGAGAGCTCGAGTTGTACACTTATAGGAACAGATTGATCAGTTGTAGGTTTAGATGCAGACTTTGACATTAGATAAACACTTCCATTAAGAGGTACAAATGGGCATAGGGCATGTTAGAGGCTATTGAGGAGGTTGGCACACAGGGAGTGCATGGGGACACTATTAGGGAGATGGTTTGGGCTGGGAAGGAGATAGCTCTCTGGCGTTGATTATATGAGAGTGTGGTTCCTTCTAGTAAAATAGTAGGCAATAATGTATCGACTTCTCAACAATTATCTAGACGGGCTCAGATAGAGAGTGTTGGTGTCATGGGGCCACCTCGCAGAGACCTAGATCCAGGGGCAGGACCATTTGGTGGAGCAGGTACAAGAGCTCAAAGACCCACAACCTCTGATGGTAGTGCCACTTGATGTATTGAGACTTTATTTTATACTTTATTATATCATTTGGGACTTAAACACTTTTAGATTCAAATATCATTGTATACTTGGATGTTTTATGATTCATGATATGCAGACTGACTTTCATGGACTTTATATGCGGTTTGTGTTTGACTTACATGCTTATTATGATGATGATCTTTGATGACCTATATGCTCTTAGTTCTGATGACCTATGTTTATGATGTTAATGATATTATGATATTCTATATGATGATGATTCCTATATGCACAATTATGATGTGTCTACCATGATGTTATATGTAGTGATTTAGAAATGTTGCCTATTATGCACACTTATGGTGAATGTATGATTCTTATATGTTGTTTTTCATGTTTTTACTGATGAAATACTTATAATGGTGATGATGCATATGTGATTTAATTTACTATTATGGTGTACTATGAAATGCAGATATATACATTTGTGATATGATTTTGTGATAATGTATTTATGGAATGCTTATAATGATTTGATAAATGAATGAACCTAAAAGACTTTAAGTGATATATGTAATGAATTCTAAATTTATGGAATGAACCCTAAAAATAGTAAAATGAATGCAAATGTTTTTTTTTTATTTGTCTAAGTATACTCAATCATACCTCTAAACAAACATTGATCTTTATGCATGAATAAATGAAATGAAATGCAACACCTATATGAATAGAGCAAAATACAAAACGTGGCTAAGTGAATTTGTCATCTTTTTGACAGATTGTAACAATGCTTTATTTCATCATTTAGATTTTAAAATGTTGTAAGATAATATACAAGTACCTAGGTATAATTACACCAGGATGACATGAGTATTTCATACAAGGATTTTGATTTAGCAAGTTAATACAAGAATCTAGGTATAATGAGACCAAGATGACCTAAGTATTCCTTGCAAAAACATACAAAGATTATCCTCTTTCATGCATAACTCGAAACATCCTCAATGATCTTTTGCCAATAATGTCCTTAGACAAGTACACACATTACTAAAGAATAATCTACAAGCAGCAAACAAAGAAAAATAACCATGCCCCATCATAGCTCCTCTAGTCTCAGACATCCCAGAGTAGCATTAGAAGCATGATCAACAAAAACCAAGATAGAAACATTGAATCATTTATGCCAAAAGTATGTTTTCATGTCAAAATAGATATAACCATCAAATACATAGTTTGTTGTGGTCGTAGAATATCAATGGTATGTTTGATCATTGTAGTTGGTGTTTCATGATTTTCTTAAACTCAACATCCAATGATTTGTATTTTGATAATGTTTAAAATGCATGTTGTCTTATTGCTTGTTATTCATTCATCAAATTCAAAATTTGTTATCCTCTGAAAATGTGGCACTCAAATATCCCATTCCGTAACCAGGTCGAAGATTTTCCCCCAGTATAAGAATGAACTGCCTTATTAGGAATAGAAGAAAAACAGATAGGTATGTAATGGAAAGATGGTGAAAAGTTTATTATGAATGAAGTGGTTATCATAGAGGCATTATAAAGCACGAGCTCACAAGCCATGATAGGATTTATTATGTAGTTGTGATATGCGATGGATAAATTGTGGCTAAAGGCATTTATTATGGCTATATACAATGGTTATGGATACAGTAATATGTAGAATCAAAATAGATGGAAAGGCTAAGTAGCGCCTGTTGCCAGATTTTCACTACTTTCTTTTATTGCACTTTTTAATGATTTGTGATTTTTTTATTTTTAATGATTTTTTGATTTTTTTTGTATTTCTAATGATTTTTTGATTTTTTGTATTTTTAATGATTTTTTGTATTTTTAATGATTTTTTTATTTTTTTTGTATTTTTAATGAATTTTGTATTTTCTGTATTTTTTCCCTTGCATTAAGGTTTTTGAAATGCTTAAGTATAAAACTTACAAAGATGTATATTGTCGATGGGATCATCCAACAATTCACCTTCAGGTGTAGAGAGCTGATAAGCTCCTGATCCATATGTCGCTACAACAACAAAGGGACCCAGCCAATTGGGTTTGAACTTTCCTTTCTTTTCTCTATCCTGTTGATTACAAGGATTCTCCTTAAGCACAAGATCACCCACTTGGAAAACATGAGGCTTAACTTTATGGTTATAACTTCTTGACATTTGTTGTTGGTAAGCCTTCAAATGATTAAATTCTTTATGTCTCCTCTCATCTAATAGTTCTAATTCTTGCAGTCTAGAAACATGGTAATCATCATCTAGTATCAACCCCTTTAATGAAACTCATAGTGATGGCAACTCAACCTCAATGGGTAAAAGGGCTTCAAATCCATAAACTAGGGAATAAGGTGTTGCGCTAGTGGGTGTGCGAATACTGGTTCTATAGGCCCTTAAAGAAGTATTTAATTGTATATGCCAGTCACGACCAACTTTATTGATCGTTTTCTTTAAAATTTTCAGAATGGTTTTGATTGAGGCCTCATCCTGGCCATTCCCCTGCGGGTAATAAGGTGTTGAGAAACGACGTTGGATATGAAATTTGTTACAAAGCTCTTCAACATCTTGTTTTTTAAAAGGTCTACCATTACCAGTGAAAATGATTTGGGGGATACCATAATGACAGATAATATAATTCAAAATGAATGAAGCGATTCGTTTACCATTGATATTAGTGAGGGGTACAACTTTGATCCATTTGGTAAAGTATTCTGTAGTAGTAGTGACCAACGTATGACCATTAGAGGATGGTGGATGGATCTTACCCACGAGGTCAAGTTCCCACTTACAAAAGGGTAATGGAGTTGCCGAAGGTCATAATTATTCCATCAGTGCATGTATTAGATTACCATATATTTGGCATTTATTGTATTTTATCACAAACTGATATGAATCTGTCTCCATTGTCAGCTAATAATATCCTACACGAATGAGTTTCTTAGCTAAAGTCGGGCCACTAGAGTGAGTCCCATAGATGCCTTCATGAACTTCTCGCAAAGCAGTTTGATATTCGTCATGCTCCAAACACCTAAGAAGAGTACCGTCAAGACCTTGTCAATATAGTGTGCTAGCTATAATGGTGTAATGAGAGGCTTTACGAATAAAGGTTCATTTTTGGTTATTGGATAGATTAGGTGAAATGGTATTGGATGTTAGATAAGTATATATGTCGCCATATATGGGAGAATCGGGTCCAACCAAATGGCATATAACTTGGGATTGTGGGAGTATATAATTGTTCAACTAAAAACTCCTATCACTCATGTTTTTCAGGTATTTCCAGCAAGGAAGCAATGGTAGCCATAGCGTCAGCTACTTTATTTTCTACTCAAGACACTTCTTCAAAGTGAATAGAGACAAAATACTTTTTAAATTCATCTACCATATGTTTATATGGCATTAACTTTTTATCCTTTGTCTGATAGTTATCATTCACTTGATTGATAACCAACCGAGAGTCTCCATAAACACTAAGGTTTGTTATCTTCCACTCCACTGCCATCTTTATTCCAATAATTAATGCTTCATACTCAACCATATTGTTTGTACAGGGAAATATTAATCGGTATGATTTAGGTATGGTATCTCCCTATGGTGTAACAAATAATATTCCAACTCCTAATCCATGTTGAGTGAATGATCCATCAAAATATAATTTCCATGTATTTTCAATGATAGTTAAAATTGAAGCATCTGGAAATTCTGAACATAATAGTTGAAAATCTAATAAAGGTGCCTCCGCTAACTGATCCACAATCACTTACCCTTTGATAGCTCTCTGATCCACTTTTTATATGTCAAACTCACTAAGAATGAGCACCCGTTTTGCTAATCTCCCTATCAAGTTTTCCTTACTGAGCAAATACTTTAAAGGATCTATCTTGGCCACTAACTTTATAGTATGAGTCAACATGCAATGATGCAATTTTTGGTATGCAAAAACTACAGCCAAGCATACCTACTCAATTGCACTGTAGTTTATTTCATATCCAACAAGAGTCCAACTGATATAGTAAATCTTTCTTTCCTCTCCTGATCTTCCTGGGCTAAAACGACACCAACAGATGCTTGAGTAGCTAATATATAAAGTAAGAGGGGTTTTTCTTCAATAGGAGGCATAAGAATAGGTGGATTCATTAGATACTCCTTCAATATCTGGAAAGATTCTTCACACTTTCATCCCACTTGAAAAGTAAATTTTTGTGCAAGAGATGTGAGAAAGGATGACATTTATCAGCTAACTATGAAATAAATATTCGAATGGATTGAAATTTTCCTTGTAAAGAGTGCAACTAACTAATATTTTTCAAAGGTGGCATCTCCATAATAGCTTTCACTTTCTCAAGATCTGCCTCTATTCCATTTGCTAACACAATGTATCCCCCCTGAGTTTACAAGATGTTACTCTAAAAATACACTTTTTAGGATTCAAGAGTACATTAAACTTCTCCATCCGATTAATTTTTTTTGCAAAATGCTAAGATACTCCTCTCTAGTATATGATATTCTCATAATATCATCAACATAATCTTCCATAAATGTGTGCATCATAACATGAAAGATATTTTTCATTGCTCTTTGATATGTAGCTCCTGCATTTTTCAGTCCAAATGACATTACATTCCAACAGTAGGTTCCCTAGGGATAGGTAAATGTCATTTTGTCTTGGTCTTCTGGGGCTATCCTTACCTAGTTATAACTAGAAAAGCCATCCATCAAAGATAGCATAGCGTGTCCTACAGTTAAGTCCACAATGATATCTATATTAGGAAAAGGAAAAATCATCCTTTGGACATGCTTTGTTCAGATCTCAAAAATCTCTACAGACTCTGATACTCTTATCTAGCTTTGAAATAGGTACTGTATTTAAAATCCATTCAGCATAATCAATAGATCTGATAAATCCTACATCAAGTAGCTTCTTCAACTCAACTTTGGCCAGTAGAGATAGCTATATGAGAGTGCATTTTTCTTAACTTTTGTTTTATAGGCTTAACCCCATGATCTATGGATAAATGATGCATAATCAAATCAGGATCTAAACCAGGCATATCCACATATGACTAAGAAAAAATGATTTGGTTTTCTCTAAAAAACTTGATAAAATTTTCTTTCTCTTCTGGTGATAAAGATATTGCCAAATGAAGATTCTTAGGATTATCCTTTGTTGCAATGTTAATAGATACTATTGGTTCTATTATGACTGAAGATATTTCTTGATATTTTGACTAGGGAAGAATGTCAAGCCTCTCATCATTTGGCACCTCAGAGAGGTTTTCACCATCAGATATGTCTTTTCTTTTTACCTTTTCAAGATCTGATACTGTCGCATTACGATTTTCACCATCAAATGTATTATTCATTTTTGCATTTTTATGATTGAAAGGCTTGGCATTTTCTCTAGATGTGTTTTAGTATTGAATTTCTCAGTTGAATCTATATTACTAACTCTTGCATATAAAATACCTATGGGATTCAATAAATTTATGATAGCATGGTCATTAGGAAAGGTTTGGAGTTCAGGGGGGTCTTCTTGCCCCCAATCTATAAGTTCAAGGTGTACAAGAGGAAGCTCATTAGGTTCATTGGTATCAAAAGACATGATAATAAGAAGTTAAAAGTTTTAAATTCTTAGGATTATCCTTTGTTCCAATGTTAATAGATACTATTGGTTCTATTATGACTAAAGATTTTTCTTGATATTTTGATTGGGGAAGAATGTCAAGCCTCTCATCATTTGGCACCTGAGAGAGGTTTTCACCATCAGATACGTCTTTTATTTTTACTTTTTCAAGATCTAATACTGTTGCATTACAATTTTCACCATCAAATCTATTATTCATTTTTGCATTTTTATGACTGAAAGGCTTGGCATTTTCTCTAGATGTGGTTTAGTATTGAATTTCTCAGTTGAATCTATATTACTAACTCCTGCATATAAAATAGCTATGAGATTCAAAAAAATTATGATAGCATGGGCATTAGGAAAGGTTTGGAGTTCAGGTGGGTCTTCTTGCCCCCAATCTATAAGTTTAGGGTGTACAAGACGAAGGTCATTAGGTTAATTGGTATCAAAAGACATGATAGAAATAATTTAAAAGTTTTGGAAGTTAATGACCACTAGTAGAATTATGGCAAATAATGACTATGTGACCAAAAATTTTAGTCACGACAAGTAAAAATGGCCAAATTTTAGTCAGTTTTTAAAACAAAGCTATAAATGACTAATTTGGTAATCGGGTGAGATCACACAAATATAAATAACTAAATAAATGACTAATTTGATAGATGGTAGAGAAATTCTAAATAAATGAGTAGATAATTGTCTGGCTCTTCTCTTAAAGAAATTAGGTACTTGTGGAAATGATATAAAAAATTGATCCTAATATTTTTTTTTGTAAATTATTTATTATTTAAATATTATTTTTATTTATAAATAATAAATTATTTTATTAGCAGATGTATTATATTATATTTTTTTATTTCTATTAAAAATATAATAAGAATAAAAGTATAACAATTTCACTTGGATTTAAAACAATTTTTGAAGACAAAATAAATATTTTACCTTAAATATTTAAATTATTCTTTATATTATCTTAAATTAAAAATTAAATATATTCTAATTGTATATATAATGAAATTTTACTATGTTTTTAAAGGTAGTGTGATTGTACTATCCATCATGATGACTACTAGGATAACATTATATTTTATTGGTTGTAATAACCTGGGTCTTATCTTATGAATATCATGACAGTCTTCATCATGACTATGACTGTAAATTGTGCTAATTCTCTAACTTTTCACTGTAGCTTGTTGTTGGATCTATTACATGTGTGTAGTTGTGAGCATCAACACTCTGTACTGGGTCTATAGCAATGACTCCCACCATGCCTTTTGAAACTCTCTGCCTTTAAGATTCTCTAAATGTCACTGTATAATGACTACATATAATCATTCTTTTAATTTTTTTCCTTGACATTGTGAAACTTTCATCTTGCAAAGCACTGAATTTTGGTTTTCCATTAACTATATCTTGGTTGATCATTAATCTATTGTGGCTTCATTCATGGTTCTCACTATACACTATTGATGACACACTTTTTTATAAAAAATACCAAGTCATTAACTATGAACCTGGCATATAAGTTTTCTATAACTGTCACAACTTATTTGCATCTCTCAAAATATTAACTATCTTCAATGATCCCTGCTCATCATGGTATGATTAAATGATTATCATTTTGTAAGAAAGTTAAAATTTTCTCATATGTCTTTAAGTTTGAAACAGTCTTAAAGAAATATCTTTGTGTTTGTCTTTTTGACTATGAATGCATGCATTCACCAGATTGCTCATTTATTGTATTTGTACCTCTAGTCTCTCTTGGTGTTGCTATTAACTTTGACGATTTTATCAGTTGTTTATACATGCAGGGTGGCTTCAAAGTTACTACCGTCCTATTTACCTTCACTGTTATTTCTTTGCATTGCTCTGGTATGTTCTAAAATTGCATTACATATGGTGATTGTTGGTAAATGCTTTTGGCACTGTCATAACACACTATCCATTGCATGAATCTGCCCTTTATTTTCCATTTGATGAAGCCTAAAGTATTTGTGCCTTAGACTATTCCATAGAAGGGTTTCGGTCATGGAGACTATTTCACGGTTCTTTGTTTTTTAATTTTATTGTGATTGGTATTCTCTATTGGCTCTTTGTTTCTAGGATTGTCTTCCTCATAGATGCTTTTCTATCTTGTATCATTGCCCTCTTTGAGCTTTGAAAGGTAATGGCCCCATTCATTCACCACTCGTTATGCCCTATGGAACCTCTACCTTGGTCTGGTTATTTGATGTTCCATTGATCTTCTAAAGCATTAAATGTACCATTTCCATAGGTATGATATTTGCTAAGGATCTGTACTTGTGACAATTCACAACATCTCATTGACTATATTAAGTATTAGGACTTTTGGTATCTAACTATATTCCATTGTTTTGATGCTCATGGTGGCATTTATGAGTAGTGTTTAGTTCATAAGGTGACTGTCCTAAACTGACTATGTATGGGAGTTTCATCCCCTTTTCGTGTTGCCCCTTAACCTTGATGCATTTATGGTGATTCAATGTTTCATTTGCCTTTGATTTTTTCATCTTTTGACTATCAAGAATATTGTATCAGTGATCTTTGAAGTTTGTTCAAATTGTCTTCCTCAAACTTGTGTATGAATATCATGAAGTTTTCTTTCTATGTAACTGTTCTTTGTGGTCACTATCTTATCATTCAATGCCTATTGATTGCTCATGAGGTATTATTTTCACATGACCTTTGTACACTGACATTGTTTTGTGTAATCTACTGTCATACCATGTCACTGTATTCTTGAAGTTTTAATACTCAATATTATAGGACTGTGTATTGATGAATCATACCTTTCTCTATACATCATTGTCCTATGTACTTGTACCTTATTATAAACTGTCGCTTCTCCTCAACGGTGGTCTAACAGTTCTCTAATAATTGTTGTCTTATTTCTTTTATGTGACCTATCAAGATGACAACTATCAATTTTTTCTTATATTCAATTGTTGTATACTATCATTTCTGAGTCATTATAACTGTAGAGTTTGAGGGAGTGCCATATGGGATCGATCATTGTCATGCCCTTTACACTCTTGCTCATTGGCCTTCATGTATATTGCACTTTGAGTTTTGAAATAATCTTGGAGTGCAACAAAAAATTTGTTTGTACTATAATGTTGCTTCAGATCTCTTGTTTATTACCTTTCTTTGTCTGTACTAGGCTTCATGTTGTTTTATGATCATTTACTCATCAAGCTATTTAATGTATTTTGGCCTATAACCTTACTCATGAATGCATGATGTACTTTTGTTGTCTATGAAATGACTATATCTTAAGATTTTCATTATGTTGTTCTGATAATGTTTTTCATTTGCGTGATGGCTTTACTTAGTTGTCCCTCATTGAGTGCAACCATTTTTCATTGTTGTATATGATACTATAGGATGGCAGTTTATACTACCATTGAGTGATAATATATGGGACTGTGTATATGATTGTACTTGATGTCTGGCAGTTGATTAGTGTCACCTTGTGAATGATGACTTGTATGTTGAACTCAACCCCTTTGGGAGCCCATTTTAATCCACATACATGATATTTCTGAAATGAAAACCTGTATCTGCACATGAAACAAACAAGTTAGATAAAAACATGGTTCTTGTTGATATCTCATGGCATCTTTTCTGCATTGATTAGCTCTGTTCTGAATTTTATATAGTAGTGTAGGCACACTAGGAGTAGCATAAAGTATGTAGGAGTGGAAGGAATAACCCAAAGCTCTAATAAAACCATTTTATATCTCTCTTTCAGGTCATCTCATGGAGTGGACATCGAGGTGTTCTAATCAACGAAGATGATCAGAAGACTCTTCTTCAGAACTCATCAACCTATCCAGACAATGATGGGTTCTTTGTTTCTCTTCTTCATACATTCTTCTATTTCCTTTGTGTTTACTCTTCTATTATCAGACAAGTCATTTCTTGGCTATTCCCATGGCTTGTGTGGGATCATATGTACAATTGCTCTTTATGAATAAAAATGTGTTTTATGCGAATGTTTCATTTATGTATATCTCTTTGATTCAAACAAATGCATTTTGAAAATAAGATATATGTATGGCATAAATTTTCATTCAGTAAAGATAGCAAACTTGGAAACAAAATTGTGTACCTTTTATCTGCAATACATAAGATCTATAACATGTCACCAAATGTAGGTGTGATAAAATTTGGTAACACTACCAATGGATGTAAATATATGACTAAAATAAGGACTAAATAAATGACTAAAATAATGACTATGATGGCTAAATAAATGACCATTTAACAACAATCAATGATTAAATTAATGACTCAATATATAACTAAATTAATGATTAAATATATGACTAAATAAATCACTAATATGACTAAATAAATGACCAAAGAACAACAATCAATGACTAAATTAATAATTAAATATATGACTAAATTAGTGACTAAATATATGACTAAATTAGTAACTATCATGACTAAATAAATGACGAGATAACAACAATCAATGATTAAATTAATGATTAAATATATGACTAAATTAGTGACTATCATGACTAAATAAATGACCAAATAACAACAATCAATGACTAAATTAGTGATTAAATATATGACTAAATTAGTGACTAAATATATGACTAAATCAATAACCAAATCGATGACCACATCGATGACCAAATTGATCAATCAAGACAACCAATGGTCACGTGATCAAATTGATTTATGACTGTTAATAAACTACCAGTGGTTACGTGATCAAATTTAGTCATTTATCTAAAAAAATTGGTAGTTTTTTTTTTTATATTAAATATAGTGTTATCAACAGAATTACATCACGAGGAGGTTCCAAAATTAAGTTAGCTCCGGAGGCATGCCTCACACGGAGAGTAGGTCACAAGAGCAGCCAAAAATGTAAATTACATAGTGAAGCAGCTATACAATAACATAAAAGGTATTAATGCAGCAGGTCTTCAAACTGTTCAACCCAAGCAGTCCATCCGAGAGGTCCTTCCATCCAAGCGATGCTTTTATTAGCTTGGATTTGAGCAATCATTTTTATCTAATCATCAGTCGCATTCTTGTTTTTGGTAATTTCCTTGTGCAACTTTTTCACCGTTTTATTGAAAAAAACCATATTGTTCATGTGGTTACGATAGTCGTAACCGTCTTTCATTTCAAACATGAACATAGAAGAGTGCCCCACCTTGAGGAATCTGATCAGTTTCTCCCTCTCGATCATCATCGTAATACAAACCTGCGAGGAGATTTTAATAAGGGTGAGTTTAAGGTATAACTCAGTAAGAGATCTATGTGCACCTTGAAACCTTTCCTCATTTCTGCATTTCCATAGCTGCCATAAAATGTTAGCTGAAATAATGAACCATAGAATATTAGAATCATTTTTAAGTCCATGAATGTAACCTGTAATAATTTCAAAGATATCAATGTACTTGGGGTACGTAATTCCACATAATTCCCATACTGTCTTTGCAAAATTACATTCAAAGAATATATGTCTACAAGTTTCAGGTTTATTGCAGAAGGTACAACTATCATAATTCATCTGGTAATTGTTAATAGGTATTCTATTAATTAACAATAACCATCTAAAACATCTGATCTTGGGGTCAATGGAGGATTTCCAGATTCTTTTAAAAATTTTAATCCAGTCCTTCATCTCCAAGTCAGTATACCACACATTATTAACATGCTTAATAATACTAAGATTATTATTCAGGGAGTTGTAAACATTTTTGGCTTTAAGTTTAGTCAGTAGAGAACCATCAGTCCATTTGCTGTTAGTGAATCTATGAGAGTCAACGAGGCAGTTTGAAGGGATATTCGAGCAGGCTCTAGTAAGCATGGAGTATGTTTTTTTATGAGCGGCAGGAAGATTATATTTATATCTTAACTCATCCCAATTAATCAAGCAATCATTTTCAAAAAGGTCCATGAATGTGGAGATTCCCAAGTTATTCCATACTTTGGCCGAATAGCCTTGAGTCAAGGCAAGCAGCTTCCCTTGGAGATACAGATTCCACCAAATAGACCTCTCACCATGTAGAGAGTCGTCCGAATGGAATGCATTATCAGAAATGCAGTGTCTAGACAACTCCCAAGCTCTCCATAATGTTTTGAATACTGCAGAGCCATGCACAGCAGTAGGAAATTTACCAAAGATGATATCAGCAAATGGGAGATTTTTCCAAGTTTTAGCTTTTTTTGGGTAACCTCTCAAGATATTGTTCCTAACAAGTACTTTCCATGGCTCTTCTCCATCTACACAGTGAGAGATCCACTTGGTGGCAAGTGCAATACCTTGGAGTCTAAGGTCTTTTAGACCAAGCCCTCCATATTTTTTATCAGTGCAGCACCAGTCCCATTTAACCATGTGGCACTTTTTATTTCCTTTACCGTCCGACCAAAGGAAGTTCCTTATAGCCTTCTGGATTTCTAAAATTTGATAGTTGTTGAACATCCAAGCAGAAGCGTAGTATATGTTGTATGAAGATAAAATCTTTTGACAGACTTGAAGTCTGCCAGCAAGTGACAGGAATCGGTTGAACCAGCTATTAAGCTTTTTTGTGATTTTGGTCTTAACCCATAACCACATATCCTTAATAGAGGGATCTATATCTTGTACTAGTGGACTATATCTTCGAGTTTGAGATCGATAACCACCTAAAGGTTGTTTGATTCATCTTATATCCAACCCTGCTCATGAGAGTCAGTCGTAACCATGGCTTGAAATTGTGCAGGATCAAGATCTCAGGATACGTTGGTTTCTTGTAGAGCTTTCTCAAGAATTTCTTTATGAGTGGGTGATAAATGTAACAACTCTAGGATAGATATATGAGGGGGTGTTTTCTTAAGCTGATCAAGGATTGTACTGATTAGTCATGGAAGATGGCTTAGGCGGTGCTCCTTGAAAAGTGACTTTTCCACATTGTGTTCTCACATTGCAATCAGATTTATTATTGATAGTAATCACATTCACATAAGAATCACTTTCAGGTATATGATTTATAACATAGTCATAAGACTCATTTGTATAGTTCACCTTCTCATTTCTTGATTTAGAGGAATTTCTTTTCTTATAATTCAGAAGAGGATCCTTAAATGCCACATGTTCATCATTGGATTTATGACCATCTACGGATATGTCTCCTTTATCAATCAAATCTTGTATAGCATGTTTCAATCTCTAACAATCATTGGTCTTATGCCCTTTACTTATATGAAACTCACAATAGTCTTTATCATTCCACCATGTCAGTTTAACCTTTGGTTTATAATCTTTTGCTTGAGGTAAAGTGATGAGATTGTTAGAGATAAGTTTTCTCAAAGTGGTTTCCAATGGTTCACCTAGTGGAGTGAATTTTCATTGAGGAGGAAAATAATTTTTGGGCTTAGATGCATTATTGTTTTTTTGATTCTCTTTATTATTTTGAGGTCCTGATAAGTTTAATATGGGTTGTTTGGTTTTAAAATTTTGCGCATCTACTACCCCATTATTAACAATGTTTTTGTTCTTGGTCCAAAATCATGATTTATCATTGTTGTTACTTGAACCACCATTATCTTTGTAAACCTTAATCACTCCTTATTGTATCAATGATTTCTCAATGGTAAAACCATTAATAATCATTTTTGCAAAACTAGGAGGACATTTAAGTTGGAACTGATAGCTCAATTTAGAATGAAAATTTCCATCTTTGGATCTTCAGGTATATCATTGGGACACTTACTCGCAAGATGCCTCCATCAAGTTCTAAAAAGTTTGTGAAGGATTCGCCATTTCATTGTTTGTTATTACAAAGATCTAGCATAGAAACTTCATGTTCGATATTATACAAAAAATGTGTAAGGAACTTGTCAACAAGTTCACCAAACAATTTAATGCCAAGTGGAAGATTATAAAACCATTCAATAGCTTGTCCACCCAAACTTTTAGGGAATAATCACATTAAGTAGGTATCATTATGAGCAACTTCCATACATGTTGCACAAAATTTTGATATGATCACGTGGATCCCCTTTCCCCTTGTACTTATCAAACTTGGGAATTTCAAAATTCGGGGGAAATGGAAGCATAACCAAGCTTTTGTCAAATTTATAAGGAAATATGTCCTCAAGTGAATATTGTTTAACGAATGACCCTAATTGTATTTTGACAACTTGAGTTTGAAATTCTTGTATTTGTTAATTACGAGTACTCAAAGGGTTTACAAGGGAACTTTTATCCTTTTTATTTTTATGCAATTCAACTTGATTGGTTCCATCATTTGTGTTGGTATTGGTATCATCATTTTTCTCGCTATTTTCCTTAAGCTTGGATACATAAAAATCAGATGGAAGTTTTAAACCCCGATGTGCAAGGTGAATAAAATATTTCTCTTTTTCCTTGTCCATAACCTTTTCTATGAGTTTTAGAAATTTAGGATGTTGTGATGCACCAAGGACTTTTTGTTCATCCACATCACTATCACTATCATCGTCAAACAATGGATTTGATTATTGTCTGAAGAGATCAATAGGATCAAAGGTATTCTTGTTTCTATCCTAGTATGACATCATGGCTTTACTATCTCTCTAACTTCTTATTTCAACCATACGAGGTTCTTTCCAAACTACGTTGTATGTTGGGAAATCTATGTTTGTTGCTTGTTATGACCAATGTAAGTTTTTGGTATCAAGATTCTTAGTGTACAAGTTTTGATTTGTTCTATAAAATTTGGGAATCTTGGACTATTAAGAAATAGTGAAATCAAAGCAAGCCAATATTAGGAGATGATAGATCTCTAAATGGTAATAACTCATTTTGCCAAGATTTTTTATTATAGCTCCTATGTTGGAAGGATGATAAATCCTAATATTGGAACTAAATCAATAAAAGTATAATACAAATCTTAAGGTCACCAATGTTTTATCTTGATCTTGAATGTATTGATAATATGGTCTTATGTGTGAAGTACGCAAGAACCCTATTGGTTTAACTAGATATGTAATCTGTGATAATCAAAATGATTCCTTCTCTGAAATGGGTATCTAAATTTGTTTTCAATTTTTTTGTCAGAGCACAAGAAATATCTGTTGTTGTGAAAGCGCTAAACCAAATGCGTTAAATGATTTTGCAAATGCGCTATTGTATTGAATCAAAGGCTATATTGTTTTATGAAAGCGTTATTTTGTTCCTTAAATGAGCTAAGATTTTCTAAAAGCACTAAAATATTTGGCAAAAATGCTAAAGTGTTTGATGAAAGTGTTGTTGTTTGACAAATGTGTTATTATATTCAGTAAAAGTGCTATTCTATGTAACAAATATGCAAATCTGAGTTTCAAATGCAAAATTTTGTGTTCATCTTTTTCAATTCTTCTACATTTTTTTGTTTGATGTCTAAAATGGGATAGATTTTCTCTATTATGATGAGAACATACATCAGACACAATGTTTGGAAAATAATAAAATAAAAAGACAAGCACAATTCTAGTGGCTGGCAAGGACAATAGTTGTTGGATCTCACTTAGGTTTCCCCAACTACACTTGGTCAAAGCGGTTACTTAGATGCTTGACCACACTGGATCCACTTCACGACACTCACTTCTCTGGGGAAGCCAAGCATCAGTTCCCATGAAAACTCCCCATGGCAAACTTTGTATCTCTACTAAGAATCATAAGGACGTGAGATGGAATCAGAGTTTTGACCTCTTGTACCAACAACTAGAAGGTTTTTGGCTTCTAAACACAAAAGTTTTTAGTCAAGGCATCCGTTTAGGTGGCCATACATGCATCATTTCACTCTATTAAGAATGCCTCCTAGCCTGTAGAGGTTACGCTCTACAGCTGTTCACATGCCGCACAGACACTGAGGGATACTTACATTGGTATGACACATTGGCACCTATCGCCTATGAGTTTCCTCACAAATGCATTTACTTATAGTGGCTCGAAAGAACTTGGCTTTAGTCTGTTGGCACTTGGGTCGTTCCCTCTCACTTGGCCTTATGGGCTACTCGAGAGGCATGCCCTCTAATGGGTTACACAATCTAAAAAGTGGCTCTGGTTTTTTGATCACCCAGTTAAGGTGAGAGCATAATCACCTACCACTTTGTGCAGACAAAGCAAACAGTGATTAATTTACCTTCGAGATTATTCTAAGTGCAACTACTTTAAGAAGACTAAGAAGAAAAAGATGCAAGATTTTTTTTATATGCTATAAATTAATTGCCTACTTAAACTATGTGAACAAAATGATCAAATTACTGCCTCCTAATTAATCTAGATTCCTAAATGAATCTAAAAACACCTGCAAAACCACAAGTTAGTATTTTTAGAACACCTGTCTTCGACGGTCAAAAGTACCTGTCACAAACTTCAAAAATTGTGCTTTGCAAATGCGCTAAAGAAGCGAATGCGCTAAAATACTATGCAAAAGAGCTACTATATTCGAAAAATGTGCTATCCTAATCAACAGATGTGCTAAATAAACTTGCAGAAGCACTAAAAGCTTACAGACGCGCTATAATGATATGAAAAAGCGCTAAAAGTGAGAACAAAAACGCCACTATAATGGATAAAAACACTAAAACAAAGGATGCGGGCGCTAAAAATTTGAATAAAAATGCTAAACTGCTAGAAAAAAGTGAACTATTTGCAGGGGGTGTAAAGGATGGCACCTTCAGGGAGTTCTAGCTTCTAGATTATCAATGAAACAAAATACAAGAGATAATTTTAAAATAAATAAACTCCCCTTTGATGTCCCATTGTGTCCTATCACCTTCTTCTCTTGAGTTATATGACTTGATTGCTCTCAGACTGCACTATAAAGATCTTCAAGGTGACAAAGATGAATAGATAGTAGTCATTGATTTCTAAATGAAAAATAAATATGCAAAAGTATATTATAAAGCTATATGATATCTAAGCTAAGCCAAAGGCACATTGCGAAAATGCTCAAAATGCTCTAAAATGATAGGAGTGCAAGATTACCATTAGATTCAAATTAGTGAAAAATGCAGCTTTTATAGATTTTCCATGAGAAAAATCCCATGTGGCAAAGAATAATGGTTGAGAGTGAATATTGATAAGTTAATGGCTATGATTTGATTGGTGGATATGTGAGAGAAGAAGGTGGAAGATGTTCCTCCTACACATATAGGATGGAGGGAAAGGTGGGAGAGAAATCCAAGTGGCAGTTTGCTAGAGTTGACCACAGTTAGGAACTCCAAGAATATAGGATAGTTGGAGACAATCTAGGAAATGCAGGACAAGTGGAGTTTGACCAAGATGAGGTGGGCACAACCTCCTCCAAAGATGTAGGAGTAATGGAGGGAATATAGGAAGTGGGAATTTAGCCACATGAAGAATGAGTTGGCAGGATAAGCTGATGTGGAAGAGAGTGAGGTGGAAAAGATGAATAATTAAATAATTTTGAATTATTTAATCAAAAAGACTTTAGGAAGATAATTAATTAAATAATGAATATTTAATTGATTAATTAAAAATAGAAGAATAGGATAAATGAATTAAAATAAATAAACTTTTCAATTTATTTATTTAATAGAAGAATAATCATTAAATAAATAATAAATATTTATTTAATAAATCATAGCCATTTTAGGTGTATACACCTTTCATCTAAATTGTACTTGTAGGTACAGGCCATAACCAAGTTAGGAGATTGCAAGACTACTGGGAATCCTGCTACTTGAACTAGCCCTAAGCGCACTAATGAAGTGACCCAAGTGGTCCTCCCATCTAGCTTGGTCATCCTCTACAAAAAATTATTTAGGTCTACATGGTCGATATCTATGTCAGTGATCTCTCGGAGTGAAAAGTGTATCTTTGTAGTGTAATAACCCACCATAATTAACTCAACAAAATTGACCATTCTTTTTTTTTTTGTTTAATTTAATCATTATGTTTGATTCAATTGCATACTCTGGGCATCCATCCATTTGGATTAGGCATTCATCCATCTGGGATGAGCATCTAACCATACAGGTTAGGCATTTGTCCATATGGGACATAAGATTTCATCCGGGATAGGCATCTACCCATACAGGGTAGGCATCTATCTAATCGGGGTAGGAGGTGCTCTGGCCAGAGACTTAGACTCATCGAGACCATTCGGGTCCTGAGCCACTCACTAAGTACTACACTCTTCTAACAGAAGTGCACCGAGGTCGTCGTCCTTAGGAGTAATTAAATAACATAATACAAGCTTGAATTCCGCCTCAGAATTTGGGTTAAAGCCTTGGGAAGTCAAGCGAATCCATATGGGATTCCTTCTGAGTATGCATTGAATTACTTTTTCCAATTTAATTATCTTTATCTTTCAAAATAGGATTCTTACTCAATCCTTCCTTTACCAAGCCTAGACCCCACCCACGAACGCTTGAGTACGAGGGACAACTCTGTCCCAAAACTGCCTACATACCCGCTTCGGCACAGGATCAAGGCGCAAAGTATGTAGTTCTATTTTCTACTCTATGGTTTGATGTAAACTGATTAGTGGGTACACAACCCTTTCTAGGGTCAATGTCCCAGACAGTTTCTCTGCGGTTGCTAGCCACGATGGTAGTGCTTAAGCAAAGGCTCAAGATGGCCTATTGCTTGTGGCCTAAAACAACTAGATCCTAATTCTTATCATGAGTGTCACCCTTGACCAATTGCCAATCGACAATAATTCTTCGAGGTTAAATCAGTTTTATAAAAGCATTTCACTCATCATCCCTATAGGGGTTTACTATAGTTTAACTCGGCGGATGAAAGATCGTTTTAGAGTTATCTTATTAAATTATCGATCCAAGGGGGATTACCCGCCCCTTGGATTTTAACGTCCAAGTGTCCCTTATTACTCCCTGATGATTTATAGGGACGATGCCACAGACGTCGTTGATGTAGCTTTATTAGGCGTTAAGTGCAGTAGTTCAACACGACGACATTACTCGTAAGCGTGATCCAGAGGCACTGTATATACCAAACGCTACTTGGTTTAGGTTTCCCAACTTCCTTTATTTAATTTTTTTTTTTCTAACTTATGATAAACATCATGCTTGGAAAATAATTATGAATTGAACGCGTATATTTAGACATTGCAAAGCTCAATAAATTGAAATAACTACTTGATGAAATAAAAACCATAACTAGAATTGTTTATTATTCAAAACTTGAATATAACTTGCATAATAATGAAAGCTAGGTAACTTGCATACTAACAATTAAACGTATAATTTGCATGAAGAAGGGAACACCAATATTTGGAATTAATGTAAAGACATTTGCATGAAGCGAAGGTAGGGTAAATTACTTGTGAGAATATCGCTTATAAACCCACTAACCCAAACATAGAATTTAACTTCAAATCATTTAATACAAATTAATTGCTAAGTGGATCAAAAGAATCTAATTATAAAATTTGGTATAATTTAATTACTGTTTATAAATTGCTAAATTAATTATAAATTTTAATAAAAAAAAGTTTATCTAAGTTTAAAATTTTAATAAACAAAAATTATGTATAAAAAAAGAATTAAATTAACTAAGATTTTTATACAAAGAAAATCTAACAATATCATTGCCAAAGTTTGGTTGGCATTAATAAAAAGGGGGCCAAGTAGGAGGGGGACCCCACGGGTCCCCTCCACTACCCTGCGGCCACTGCTGCAGCAGTGACCGCAGGCTAGTGGAGGGTATCGTAACAGTACCACTCCCCCTGCGGAGTACTAACTCTGCCTGTGAGCCCGATACTCCGTGCAAAGTGTTGGGTACCGTGCACCCAAACAATAAGAAAATTTACATTGCATAAAAATTTATAATTACTATATATATATATATATATATATATGGTTTCCAGTTTTAATTTATTTAAACAAGAGAGTAGAGTTTGACTAGCATATAAGAGATACAAAATGTAAATAATAAGGATTTATATATAGGAGTAAATAACATAGAGTTATTCGCACAGGGACTTATTCCTTAGTTTTCAATTATTATTTCCAGAGAGAAGTAGATAACCAGACTCAAAAACATTAATGGAACCAAATGAGAACATCACAGAGAATTATTCACAGCGAAATCTATCCCTCCTTTTCAACTAATTTTCACAGAGAAAATATATAACCAGATAATGGAATCAAATGAGAATATCACAGAGGATTATTCACAGCGAAAACTATTCCTCCTTTTCAACTAATTTTCACAGAGAAAATATATAACCAGATAATGGAATCAAATGAGAATATCACAGAGGATTATTCACAGTGAAAACTATTCCTCCTTTTCAACTAATTTTCACAGAGAAAATATATAACCAGATAATGGAATCAAATGAGAATATCACAGAGGATTATTCACAGCGAAAACTATTCCTCCATTTCAACTAATTTTCATAGAGAGGATATATAACCAAATAATAGAAAATATATATGGAATCAAATGAGAATAACACGGAGAATTATTCACAGCGAGATCTATTAAAAGGATGAGACTCAGATTTCTATTTGAAAAACCAGAGAGATGAATTAGAGGGAGGAAATAAAGATTGATCTAATCTAGTTCTCAGCAAGAAATTGAAACAAATTGATCTAATTCTCATCAAGGAAATTGAAACAAGATTGATCTAATCTAATTTGCAGCAAGAATAAGATGCATGATTCAAATAAAATAAAACTAAATTAAAAGAACCCGGATACTTGCAATTGATGTAGAATCCCCTATGAATCCTTCAATTAGCCTCCCTTGATCCTTCAAGCTTGAAAAAAAATCCTCCAAAGCAATCTTAGCTATTTTCCAAAATGAAATATGACTACCAAAACAATTACTTGAGAGAAGAATTTCTTTATGGAATAACCAACTCCCATTTTTGAAAACTTGCATATCATTTATAAGAAAAATCCCTCTATTCCACTATCTAGAAATTTTAATTAAAAAAAGAGATTCTTTCCCAATTTTGGACTTCATGCAAATTGATTAGACTTAGTGGAGGAGTTACATGAAAGGTGGTGGAGAATCCTCTAGAAGCTTCTTATTCTTCCTACAACATGTGCCATAATTGGATGTGGGAAATAAATAAATAAATGTATATTTTCCATGTGTGTGTGTGTGTGTGTTATTATTTTATCCTTTTAAAATATTCATTCAATCATTTAAATAGCTTATCCAAAAATGTAATAGAGTTGTATTTTAAATCCAAAAGTGATAAAGGAGGGTTGTGACATGTAGGTGGAAGGTAGGAGTCAAATTTGAACTCCATTGTAACTACCCTTGATCTAGACATTAGCATTATGCACCCCAAAAAGTGGTATTAGAAGTCTTATTATTGAAATTTAACAAAGTGCAAAACAACTCAAACAATTGGTGAAAAACACTTATTATATTTCTTGTTAAAATCAGAGCTCTGCAGACAATCGGGAGCCGGGGATGGGAACATCCCCAATCCATTTCTTAAAACAATCTCAAGCTTTCGGGGGTCGAGAAAACCATCATCCTCGATCCCCGATTGTTATCCACGATAGGCATGGTGGGGGTCGTAATGATGATATCCTAAATCCCTGAAGGTTTTCCATCCTCGATCCCATACTTGAAGACATTGGGGATCAAGGATGGAGACATCCTCGATCTCTGAAAAGGGAGGCTCTATCAAGGGTCGGGGAAACTCAATCCCATGACCCCGATAACAAGAATCGAGGATTGAGGATCATCGATATTCGAAAAGGGATCAAGCATATATGAAAAACAAAAACAAAAGAAAGGAAACCCTAGTATGGAGATCAACTTTTGTTGATCCCAAACTAGGTTTCAAAAGTGGGAAACAACACAAGCACAAAGGGAAAAAAGCAAGAAACTGAAACAAAGGCAAACTGCGAAAACAAAATAGAGGGGAAAAAATTAAACCACGTACAAAGCACAAATAAAACCCTAAAAATAACCCAAACAACACAAACAAGAGTGAAAAATGATGGACCTACCTCAAACATAAAGAGCTCGAAAGTACTCACTACAATCACCAACCAATATCCCACCACAGAAGCTTGAAACTTAGCACAAAGGAAGCATGAAAACATGCAGATAAGCCAAGGGTTAATAGCATAAGTGAGTAAAATGAGGTGTAAAAATACCTATTTATATGCATGAGGGAGGCATTAAATATAGGTTGGAGAGGTGAAGCCCATCGAGGGTTGGGGGTCAAAGATCCCCAAAATGGGAATCATGGGTCAGGGATGAAGGCAAACAAAAGAAACACACACAAAAACAAAAGGGGATTGAGGATTGGGACTTCCTCAGTCCCCAAAAGGGAAGAAACGAAAGGGAAAGCCTGATCATTGATCCCTGAAAATGGGAAGAAGGAAAAAAGAAAGAAAAGATTTAAAGAAAAAAAGACAACATAAAAGAACAAGGAGGAACAAAAGAAAAGAGACAACAAAGGAAAACAAACAAATAAGAAGAAGAAAAAAGGGGGGTTCCCTTTTCTCAAAAAAAGAAAAAGGGTGTGATTTGTGGAGGCACAACAGTCTTGTGTACTACATAAGTCATACTTTAGTCGATTATGAGGTTTGATACGTTGTGATAGAAAAACAATGCCTTGCTCTTATTTTTGTAGCTCATAAACTAATACATTATCTTCTCAATGCTAAAACACATTTTATCATCAAATTTGATCCATTAAAAAATATCCTCTCTAAAATTGATCTTTTAGGTTGCTTAACAAAATGGGTTATGTTGTTAACTAAGTTTGATATTAAGTTTATCTCTTAAAAAGCAATTAAAGGACAAGATTTAATTGACCATTTGGCTTATGCCCCACCCCTTTTTACTTTACCTAAGAAATAATCATTTCCTAATGATCTTGTTCTTCCTTTAGAAGTTGATAAAACTTGGGAATTGTATTTTGATGGATCTAGGCGTCGGATTGGTTTTGGTGATAGTGTTATATTGTTATCTCCTTCAAGAAAATTGATTATCCCATCCCATCATCTCAATTTTATATGCATTAATAACATTGTTGAGTATGAAGGATTTATTGTTGGATTAAAAGCAACTTTATTCTTGAATATTCAACACTTGCATATGTTTGGTGATTCACTATTGATTATAAGACAAGTTACCAGAACACACCAAGCTAAACAAAACAAACTCTCTCAATATTTTGACTTAGTCTTATCATTGTTAAAGAAATTTGATCCTTACACCATAGATCCTGTTGGAACCCAATTTTTTTGCAGAATTTAGAGTTCCATATACTAAGAAAATTAGTAATAACCCTAAAAAATGCCTCCTTAAATTTGATGAGTAGCAAATGAATTCACTCTTCCATCATGTTCGCTTCTCATAAATATGTATGTGTGTCCATTTCTAACCCCTTACAGTCAAATCTGACATGTTTTTGAAGCACTAAGTTTTAGGTTTTTGAAATAGTTTTCATTGTGCATGTCCTAAAATATTTCGAGTAAGCCACTTTCCAAAGTCAATAACTTAGTTTAATGAATTTCCCACCAAACTAATTGCTCTACACAATTTTCCCTATGCTAATGTCCCCCTTTTCCCATTTTCAGAATCTTAGGCCTCATTTGCTATTTTTCCCAAACCTAATCCATTTGTAATTTATTCAGTTAATTACTTACATAGTGTAAAATTCACCAAAGTGGTCTTTTGTTGAAATTAACAATTCACATCCATTTGACTCCCATGTCAAACCAATCAATCCTTGCAATTGTCTATACTACAATGAACTCCTATGCAAGTTCCTAGAGCCCCAACACTTTGTTTAACAATTTTTCAAAATCCAAACCATTTGCAATTTATTCAGTTTCAATGTTCGTAGGTCTGCAAAAGGTCAACTTCAAAAATTAATTTCTCAACACCTACTAACCTTCATAGAAAACCACTTTGCAAACCTCTTGGTGTCACCTTCATGTACACTCCTACAGGCTTTCATGGGCAATGAACTTCATTTATTTATTTTTCACCCTTATCTTTTAATGTTTTAAGTTGTTTGCAAAAACAATGTCTTGTCAAAACTGCTTTGGTGGCCAACTTTGATAGTCAATATCTCACACCTCGAGATGAATTTCTTGGAACCGATTTTTGTTGTGCATTCTTTGGTTAAATGTCTACAAGTTTACAAGTTTTCACGATCTCACGAGATGGTTTGATCACTTTTCAAAGGCAGTTCTAGATGCTACTCAGCTTATTTTGAATATTGCGCAACATGTCAGAGATGAACTTTTAGTGAATATCTACTCCATGTTTTTTTGATCCAGAGACATGTGTGGATGTTATCAAGGATTTTTCATGGTGTAGAAGTTTGAAAACGATTTTTTTTTAGGCCAGACCCACAAGGGGACCCAAACTTCATCATCAAGTTGTAAATCCAAGTGAAAGAATGTAAAATGGTTCGTTATTTAATGGCCTACATTATAATTCTGGAGAGGGATAGTATTGAGGTAAAGTCAAAATTTAAATCAATCTAAAATGATTTAAATTAATTATTATGGGCATTATTGAAAAGAAGTTATATATAAAAAATATAATAATAAAATGAAAATATTGAAGTGGTGCACGTTGAATAAATCTAAATGAGGCAGTGCAAACTTAAATGGTGGCAAGAAAGAACAAGAGCCGTGAGGCAGCATGAGTCCCTGCCTAGTGCCAAAAACAGGCAAAATTGATTTGTACAAATGCAGATGTTTGTGTAAAACATGGGGGAGGATGTTATTTTATTTTATAATATTATACAAGAATATTAAATATTGATATTAAAAACAATAATAACATTAATTGAAAAATAAATTCAATATTAACAAAAAAAATATTATATAAATTGAACATAAATACAATTAAATTCTGAAATAAATTAAATTTAAAAAATTAATACTATATAATTCAAGTAAAAAGTTCAAAATAAATTAAACTATATTAAAATTGATACAATTTACATTTTGACTTTTACATTAAAAAATACAAATAAAATCATAATAAAAAAGCTCAGGTAAAACTGGGAATAAATTGGCCCTGCGGAAAACTCCCTAACCCTAGAAACGTAGAGCGTCTAGCGATTTTTGGGGATCCAAACCCTAGCCACTTTGCCACCGTCGCATCCTATAATAACCTGAAATTTGACATCATTAACAAAACCCCTGCTAAAATTCCTCTCCAATTACCCCAAACCCTCGTTAAAAATTCTACACCAAAAAAAAGAAGCTACCTTTGGCAAAATTTGGCTTCCATCATCGAGTGTTGCAATGCTTGAGTTGTCTTGCCTTTGGTGAATTGCAGAAATCTTTGAGCCGAATCGAATAGTATTTGTCGGCAGTCCTTGAGCCAGGGTTTGGAGAAGCTCTTTACGTACGCACATCATGGTCTTGCAGATCGATAGTCTTGGTGAGGCCGCTGGTTGTAGATAGCGTGTAAATTCTTTTTAGAAACACAAGTAAAAAAATTTAGAATTGTGAAATTAATCATAGTTTCGAAAAAAAAAATTAACGGCAACAACCAATGATAAAAGCAAAAACTAATTTCATTTTAATTATTAATTCTATTAAATAGCAAAACATTAGAAAATGTGAGAAAAGCCAAAAAATAATTAAATGTGATTGTTGTCACGGATTTGAAAGCAAATTAATAGGTTGAGATGAAAACATTAGTTTCCGCCTATAGATAGGCGGGACTAACAAGCATTAGAAGAGAAGGAAGTGCGAGAATGTGAAAGCATATTGCTATTTCGCACAAAATTAGGGTTTTTAAAAGTGAACACCTGCGAAACTGTGCATCCTTCCTATCTGTGCCCTAAAACGGGAGTTTTGAAACAGCGTATGGACTTCCATCAAGGTAGAAACGGATTTTGCCAGATATTAATGTTGGAAATGCTCATGGCGGATATATGCAAAATATGGAAGCGTATAGAATGCCTCATAGAGACGACAACTACATGGAATACAACGATGCATGATATGCAGCAAATAAACTTATTGAAAATAATTTAATAACCACGAAGCAAGTGAAATTCGCAGGTGAAAAGTGGAATCCCATAATCTTTCTTAGCATCGTCCCTACCTATGCTGAAATGGTAGCTTTGGAACTGCGTATGGGTATCCATCGAAGGTGCCAATCATACAGAATTTTTGTTAGATGGTGTCATTGCAATTGCCCTGGTACATGTAAAATAAATGTGGAAGCATATACAAGGCATATGAAGGTTGTATGATGAAGCACCTCAAAGGCTGGCAATCTCATGGCGTGGAATGATTGCAGGATTTGCACAAAATTTATTTGTTGAAAAAGCTTAAGAAACTTTCAAGCAAAAGCGAGTAGCAGGTGTAAAATTGATTCACCATCTTTTGCCAGTATTCCCCTTGCCCGCGTGCCTAAATAGGAGCTTTGGAACTTGGCATGGACATACATCAAAGCATAACGATGGGAGGATCTTTCTCAGATATGTAACTTACAAGTGCTCAGGATATGCTCGAAAGAATTGCACTCGAAGATTCAAACCATTTTCATAGTATAGACAACATTATTGTGGAGATTACTGGTGGTGACAATCCAAAATACGGTACCTAAACAAGGAAAGTGAAGTGGGGATTTTCATCACACAAAAAAACTAATTGAAAAATGGCGGGGAGCAGCAATAGATATGCAGTGACACCCCACAAAATATCCCTCTCTATTCTTCTACAACTATTCATTCCATGTTCATATTCATCCAATGGAAATGATGGTGAAGTTGTTGCCGCTACAGCAAAAGGGCTTAGCTCGCACCAATGTCGTCACTTGTCTTACCTTTTAATTACACTATTCACACCTTTTGACAACTTTCTAGAGCCATCACTTGAAGAATTGATATGGCAATTAAAAGAAGTTCAACAAGCTATTGCAGAATGAACGAAGACAATGAAATAGTCAATTCGGAAGGGAATTATGATAAGAAATCGAACCCCCATAATATTTTGGGAAAGTTTCTACGTCGTTGTATACTTTCATTCAATATGCTATGAGGAAACGTTCCATCTTCTGACCAACCTCAAGGCATATCATAGACACTTTATTATGTTTGCTTCTAAGGAGCCTATGTACTTTGAGACACTATTGACAAAAAGTGTTCGAGA
Source organism: Cryptomeria japonica (assembly GCF_030272615.1). Classification (NCBI taxonomy): domain Eukaryota; kingdom Viridiplantae; phylum Streptophyta; class Pinopsida; order Cupressales; family Cupressaceae; genus Cryptomeria; species Cryptomeria japonica. Next base: position 488,343,010 of record NC_081411.1, read on the forward strand.
GGATACCAGGGATGTATTTGTTGATGAGACTTTTTACAATTCATTTTCTGGTCCACAACAACATGGAGATGGAATGGGGAGAAGAAAATGAGCAAGCCATCATTTGGAAGTTTCTAATCCATTTGCCCAACTAGTTGGAGATACAGGTGAATCAAAAGATTTCCAAGACAGTGATTGGTCTCAATTGAGTCCATTAGAGAATGGACAAGATTTCAAATTCACATGCCCTACTAGATGTGATAACAATCAAAACTTGATATTCCTTTATTTATATGGGCAAGTTGAAGGATCTTTGCGGGAGCAAGCTGATTTGATTGATAAACATGTTGCACTTTTCCTATGAATGCGTTTGAGGCAAATTTGAATCAGCTTGAGAAACTTTCACCAGACTTGCAACAGGTGAATTATTTGCGATATTTGAATAATCTTTATCATGGGGACTATCCTGCTGCTCTGCATACTCTTCATCGTTACTTTGACTACAGTGCAGGGAAGGAAGGATTGGATGATATAGTGGACCATTTCTAACTAGAAGGTTTCAGGTTGTGCTTCTTAGTTTGAGAACCATGCATTCTCGGTTTAGACATCCTGTGCATACTTTGTTGGCTCTTACATGCAAGTGATAACTCCTGTCCTACCCATATCTTGGCGGCTATAGGCTCTTTTTTGAGCAACAATTGCCATGAGTATTGCTCAAAAGATGTGAAACTTATTCATCTTGCCATATTCAGTCACCTTGCATTGGAAAGATTTGTTTTGAGGCATTTACAAAAGTCAGGGAAGCCAAACTATTAGAAGAAAAGTATAAGATTATCCTAATGCAAAATCCCCAACTCCAAGAATCCCTCATAGATACAAACTAAAGATGCTAAAAATTGTAATACTTCTCGGGTAAAAGGAAAAGGTTTATGAAGTTAAAATAATGAGGATGTTGATGCTTGGGTGCAGTCTGATTGAAGGCCACAAAATGGCATATTTAAAATTTATAAGAGATATAACATTCATGGACACAGAGAGGTTAATCTTCACTACAGTATTTGGGAATTAAATGAATAATAAAAGGAGATTTCCAATTTTATTAAAAAAAAGGTACAAAATTGAGATCCTTGGTTTCACAGAAATTATGAGATGAGTATAATTCTAGCTTCAAAGGATGAAGAAATGCCACGAAATATACTTGTGAATAAATTCACAAAAGAAGTACAGATGAAATTTATGAGGGATGAAAATATTTTTCAAGGAAATGTTGATATGCAGATACAGATTAAAACACATGTGATAGGGTGTAAATATTTTTCACAAAAAGAGTATAAGAGGAAGATACAATTATATTTTTCAATATTTTTACTTGGATGATGAAAATATTTATGGAAAGGGTGAAGAATTGAAATGAATGGTGAAGAAAAGGTTACTTCTTTCAACGATTCATAAAGGGCTACAAATAAGTCTCTTTCACCAATGAAAATATTTCACAGAAATGAAAATTAGGTGAATACCCTAATTGCTGGCAAAGGAGGAATGATAATCATCATACATATTAATTATTTTTACAAGAATAGGGAAGTGAGAATAAAACAAGAGATCGTTGGCGAGATAAACACCAAGATTTATGAGATGATTAAATATTTTTAACTAAAAGTTGTAACAGTCTGAAGTGCTCCTTTATTTTATATAAGGAAATCAGAACCCAATATTAAAGAGAGGGAATAGGAGGGGGAAAAACATTAGAACATAATTTTTTTTCAAAAACATTGTATTCCTAGAGTTTTCAATAGAGAATGTGCAGAAATTTCATGTTTGGAAAATGACTCAGTTGTTTGTTGGTATAATGGGGAGATCGTCATTGAATTGTCTCCAAGTTGTAATCTTCATGTTCATATGAATCAAATTATTAAGGATATCTTTGATTTGTCATGACATCTTTGCTTTTGTGTAATCTTTTGTGTGGGTTTTCTCGATGAGGAATTAAATTGTATTCAAACTATTACAATGAAATTGAAGAATAAATTAGGAACACTGAGAAGAATTATGTGGTGAATATTTGATGCACGTTTATGCAAGGCATAGATGATTTAAACTGCCAAATAATTTGAATTCAAACCATTGGAAGAACATAAATAATTTCAAAATTGACTCTATGGCTCGGGATAAGACACTAATCAAATTTCATTTCAAAACCATTTAAATTTATACATCTCATTTTCAGTTTCAATTGTAGAGATAGGAGTAGGAAGTAGTCTTGTGTACAGATATCTATTTCGGACATTCTTGTCGGTCTGAAGTAGAAGGCGATTTAAATGGAAGATATTATAATATGCTCATTCATAAAAAGGTAAACCTGCCGAGACATAACAAAGTCTGAAGTGCAGGAGAATCTTGATAATTGTGATTAGTCTCGTTCGTTGGCCAAAATCAATTATGAAATCTGATCATAAAACTTGGCATACTCTTAGGGTTTCGCAATCTGTGGTTTTGGGAACCAATAGATCCTATTCCATAGAAAGATGATCGACATGTGAATGCAATGTCTAGTGCAACTCCCCTTATATCCCTTGAGGACCCTTTCGATGATTATAATTCATTATTCACAACCTCTCTTAACTTGTTATTTTCAATATCTCCAGTGAGACTGTTTGTTGTTATAACTTAGATTTGGATAAATGGTACTCTCGTACTTTTTGATATTTGCATGATGGTACTTTTACTAATTCCACAAATAAACTAGACCTCGAATTCATAAACTTGCTACAAGATATATCATTCTCTCTAATGTCTTTTATAGAAGGGGTTATAATGGTCTTCTCCTTCATTGTCTCAACAAATATTTAAGATCCCCATTGTCCTTGAGGAGGCACATTTAGGTGCTTGCAGGGGGGATTTTGGTGGTAAATATTTAGTCCAAAGGTTTCTCTTAATGAGATACTACTGCCAAACTATGGAAAAAGATCCCTTTGCCTTTGTTAAAAAGTGTCATCTGAGTCAACAACATAACAATTTGATTCATACTCTTGCTAATGAACTTAGAGCCCAAGTTGCTTCTTAGCCATTTTCTTTATGGGTTTTGGATCTTATTGGTAAAATTTTCCCTCCTTCCCAAGGACATACTTTTATCATTACAACTACATATTACTTTATGAAGTGGGTTGAAGCCATTGTTGGCATTTGTAGTTTGTTGGAATTTTTGCATAGAGATTGCATTAATGATATGTTGTCATTGACGCCAATTGAACCAGTAATGGTATTCATGTTATTGTTGATATTGTTGTTTTTGATATCGGCTAGTAACCGGTAAGAAGAGCTTTGTGGAAGATGTTGTAAATCGGTTTGTTAAGTTTGTGAGTTGAACCGGTAAACTGGTGTAAAGGGTTAAACCTTTCTATGCAATTTAACTGGTAAACCCTATCAGTTGTTAAACCCTAACCGATCAAGTTTATTGGTTTATTATCTGATGAGCGGTAATGATGAAGACATGTGTGATCATTGTATGAGGATAAGTTCAAATTGTTTTGGCGCGTTTGTGTATTGTTTAGGGAAGGAGCAAAGTGGATTGCATCTAATGCACAACGCATGATGAGTTACAAAGTCTGATGAAGCGGTGATCATGGAGCGGTTGGAATTTTCTTGAAGAATGTGAAGAGATTGTCATCATTTCTAATGGTCAAGATTGTACCGACTTGTTTGTAACCTCGATGATGAGAATTAGGTTTTTGTTGTGTTACCGACCTAATTGATTTGTATTTAAGGTCGATGAAGTTGTTTGTAAAAGTTGTTGGCAAGATTGGCAGAAACCTGTTGAGTGTCTTGTTTCCTAACCAGTGAATGGATCTGCACTTTGAGTGAAGGCAGATTGAAGCTTAAAAGGATTTGATCAAGCAAATGTAGTGTTATTCAGACAGATGAAGAAAACCTGTTATTTTCTAACAATTACAGTAGAAGTGAAATCCCTTAACCGGGTAAGCTCTAACAAGCTTGGTTACTTATTAAATCCTCTAACAAGGTGGTCCATTAGCTTGGATTCTTAAATCCTCCAGCGAGGTTACTCCTAACAGGGTATTGTGCTTTTCGTCAAGGCATATTTGTAAATCCCTTAACCGGGTGATTCCTAACCAGAATTAGTTCTTAAAAGGACTTATTGTAAAGCTTTAATAGGCTTGGCTCCTAACAGGGCGAACTTCAGAAGAGTTTAGATAGCTATCCTTGTGAGTCTCATCTCACCATGGTTTTTACCTATTTGGGTTTTCCTCGTATAAACATTTGTGTCAAGTGGTGAATGTTTTTGTGGTTATGATCTTATTTGTTGATTTGATTAACTTCTAATAAGGCATGATAACTGGAAGCATTGAGAGATAAATATGTTGAGATATGATTGTTGATGTTCACAAGATTGAAGTTGTTTAATGTTAAGTTGTCTTAACAATCAAACCGGTTGATGTCAAGTATTCTTTTGAATATTGATCTTGACTGAGATATATTTACTTTGTGTGATTGAATTTGAGTTTGGGAACTTTGTATCATTTTTTTAGTATACTGATTCACCCCCTCCCCCTTCTCAGTATTCTACCAGATACTTGTTCTTTCATCATACCATCAATTGGTATCAGAGCATCTCAAGTCCTCTTTAATCTAAAAGCCTAACAACTTGAGAAAAAGATCTTGTAGATCATGATGAAGAAAGAAAGTTCAAAGTTCAACAAAGATAACTATAGAATATGGAGCGACAGAATGAATATTTACATTAAGAGTCTTGGTAGTCAGTATTGGGATCATATAGGAACTAAGTATATTACACCTACTGGAATCTTGATTGATGATCAGAAGAAAGAACAAGAAGAAAATCACCAAGCATTCTAGGCTATTATCAGTTCCATGTCTGATGTTGAATATGTAGATGTTCATGGTCTTGAAACTGCATATGAAGCGTGGCAAAAACTTGAAGAGATTTATAGCAGCGATGAACATGTTAAGATTGCTAAAGAGGAGAGTCTAACAGGAAAGTTTGATGATATGAGAATGTCTGAAGGTGAGAATATCCAGCAGTATGGTCAAATGATTAAAGAGATAGTTGGTGAAATAAAGAGTGCAAGAGGGAAAGTGGAAGATGCCACAGTAATCAGTAAGGTACTGAGAACCCTACTACCAGTCTATGCTATCTGAGTTGTAGCTATTCAGGAGCTGAAATCCACTGACAACACAAAGGTAACTCTTGACTCTATTATTGGCAAACTTACTGCTTTTGAACTAAATGGCTATGATGGTAGTGTACAGAAATCAAAATCTGCATTCAGAGCTTCTATCTCTAACCCATTTGTGAGAAAAAGTAGAGATACCGACCATAGTTATGAATCTAGATCTAGTAGAGATGTCGATGATGAATAAAGCTTAGTGGAACTTGAAGCATTGTTGGAAAAATGACTGCCTAGAGGCACAGGTAAATATAGACGCAAGCTACCTTTAAAATGTTTTGCATGCAACAAGATTGGTCATATAGTAGCTAATTTCCCTAATAGTGAAAATGAATACAAGAGAGACAAATTTAAGAAGTATAAGGGTAAATGCAAGAGAGATTGTCTTGAGGCTATTGACAGTGGTATTATTGATGAAGAATCTGACGATGATGATGCTAGAGAAGATATTGTGTTTGTAGCTATTAAGGAAGAAATATCAGATCAAAAGGCACTAGTATCTAGGATGGATAACTCTGATGATTGGATCATTGATAGTGGTTGTTCACATCACATGATCGGTGATCAGAGCAAATTTATATCCTTGAAGGAATTTGATGGCAGTGTTGTCAGATTTATTTCCTTGAAGGGAGTTATTTCTCTTAATGGGAAGAGCAGTGCTGACAATGTCTATTGGGTTGAAGGCCTAGAGCACAATCTTTTGAGTGTGGCACAACTTAATGATAGAGGATACCCACTAGAGTTTAGAAATGGTATGTGCAAAATCTTTGACAACAAAGGTGAATTGATTGCAACCGAGAAACAAACCAAAGGTAATCTATTTCATCTTAATCCTAAAGTTAGCAACTATTTGAATGCAAAAATAGATGATAGCTGGCTTTGGCATAGGAGATTTTGTCATATAAATTTTGACAATATTGTTAAAGTAAGCAAGTCTAAGACAGTAAGAGGTTTGCCTTAGCTAAACAAATTGGTTAATGCTCTTTGTAAAGAATGCTAGCTAGGAAAGATGACTTCTTCAACTTTCAAGAGCAAGTCCTTCTCAGTAGAGCACTTGATAGATTTGGTTCATACAAATCTATGTGGACCAATAAGAACAAGAAGCATTCAAGGTGACAGATATTTCATGATCTTCACTGATGATTGTTCAAGGATGATGTGGGTCACATTCTTGAAGGATAAGAATGAAGCTTTTGGTAAATTCAAGGCATTCAGGGCCTTAGCTAAGAAAGAGAGTGGCAAAAAGATAAAATGTTTGAGAACAGATCAAGGACATGAATTTACTTCTGAGGAATTCACTAAGTACTGTGATGAGAATGGTATCAAGTGACAACTTTCTGCACCAAGGACACCACAACAGAATGGTATAGCAGAGAGAAACAACCGGCCAGTGGTTGAAGCTACTACGACAATGTTGATACAAGGAAGTGTATAAAAAACATTTTGGAAAGAAGCTGTAAGTATAGCTATCTACACAATGAATCGAGTTATGGTGAAAAGAGGTAAGGACAAGACCCCTTATGAATACTAGTATGAGAGATCACCTGATGTTAGCTATTTTAAGATATTTGGAAGCAAATGTTTTATTAAAAGAGGTGATTACATAAGCAAGTTTGAAGCTAAGAGTGATGAAGGTGTATTTCTTGGCTACTCCACCAAGAGTAAGGCCTGTAAATGCTTCAACAATCGAACACAAAAAATTGTTGAGAGTGTTGATGTTTGTGTAGATAAATATCCTGAAGTTTCAGAAGGAACCAGTTCAGAGAAGAAGGATGAAGATCCTTGCATTTTGCTTTTGGAACCTGAAACTATTAAATCAGAAACCGGTAAAGCAAATCCTGATGTACTTGTTCAACCAGAACAAATAAATTTAGAAGAAGATGATATTGAAGAAGCTGAACCTGAAGAGAATGATCATGTTATTCCTAGGTATGTGAGGCTGAATCACAGTCTTGAACAGATTATTGGGGATAAGGATGCTGGAGTACTAACTAGAAGGAGAGTAAGAGAGATCTCTTGCATGATCTCCACCTTTGAACCTAGAAGTGCTAAGGAGGCATTTGGTGATGATCATTGGGTGAAAGCTATGGAGAAGGAATTGGATCAAATTGAGAAGAACAACACTTGGACCCTAGTACCCTAACCAGTAAACAAGAATGTTATAGGTACTAAATGGGTGTTCAAAAACAAGTTAAATGAAGATGGTGTTGTAGTTCGCAACAAGGCAAGATTAGTATGCAAAGGTTATGCGCAAGAAGAAGGAGAAGATTATGGAGAAAATTTTGCACCAGTAGCAAGACTGGAAGCTGTCAGAACATTACTTGCATTTGTAGCTCATAAGAAGTTCAAGGTATACCATATGGATGTTAATTCTGCATTTTTGAATGGGATACTGGAAGAAGAGTTTTATATAGAGCAACCTGATGGTTATGCATTGAAAGATAGGGAAGACGTGGTATGAAAATTGCATAAAGCTTTGTATGGATTAAAGCAGGCACCTAGAGCATGGTATGAACAACTTCATACTCATCTGATGAAGATTGGCTTTGCTAGAACCAGTGATGACAACAACATTTATCTCAAGTCTGAAGGAGATGAAATAGTAGTCAGTGAAGTATTTGTTTATGACATTATATTTGCAGGTAATGATGACATGAGTAATTGTTTTGCAAATGAAATGAAGAATGAGTTTGAGATGTCATTAGTAGGGGAAATAAAAAATTTCATAGGCTTGCAGATATATCAGATGAAGAATGGTATTTTCATTACTCAATCCAAGTATGTGAAAGAGGTTTTGAAGACTTTCGGTATGAGTGACTGTAAACCAGTTGGAACCCCAATGGTTACAGGTTGTAAGTTGTCCAAGGAAGATGCATCTACGTTTGTAGATGAAAAGGAATGCAGGTCAATGATTGGCAAATTACACTATGTTGTTCACAATCGACCAGATATTGCCCATGCAGTTGGTATTGTTGCTAGATTTTAGAAGAATCCAAAGGAAGCACATCTGATGGCAACCAAGAGAATTTTTAGATATCTGAAAGGTACTGTTGACTATGGGTTATGGTATCCATATGGTGGAAATTTTGATTTGAAGGCATACACAGATGCTGATTGGGCAGGAAATATTGATGACCAGAAGAGTACTACTGGTGGAGCATTCTTTCTAGGAGGAAGGCTAGTTTCATGGAGTAGTAAAAAGCAGAGTTGTACTTCACAATCTACTGTTGAAGCTGAGTATGTAGCAACTTATATGAATTGCACACAAGCTATGTGGATGAGCCACATTTTGGAAGGTTTGAAGATGAAAATCTCAGAACCAATAAATATTTTGTGTGATAATACAAGTGCAATAAACATTTCTAAAAATCTTGTTTCGCATGCAAGGACTAAGCACATTGAATTGAAGTATCATTTCCTGAGGGAAAAAGTTCAAAGTAAAGATGTTATCTTGGAGCATGTTTCTACCGAGGAGCAACTTGTAGATATCTTTACCAAACCTCTGCCTAAGACCACTTTGGAGTATCTTAGAAGTGAATTGGGGGTTGTCCCTCTTCATGAAGTTAGTTGAGCATGATGATGATTGCATCAGTCCTTGAACCACTTGCAAAGTTTTACATGGATTGATGAAGGAGTGGATGTATTCCACAAGGGGAGCATCAAGTTGCAGTATGATGTTGATGCATAGTGAGAGCATAATTACATGTTTTTACTTTCACTTTGGCATTGATGTCAAAGAGGGAGAAGAATTATGTGATTGAGGACAAGAATTATGTGTTTGATTAGGTGAACCAGCGGCAGGCTAAAGACAGACAGAGCAAGGTGAATACTTGGTAATGTAAACCAAGATTCCTATTCACCAATCTCAGCAGCAATCCGAGGCATTGATATTTGTATTTCCATCAATGCCAAAGGGGAAGATTGTTGGCATTTGTAGTTTGTTGGCATTTTTGCATAGATATTGCATTAATGATATGTTGTCATTGATGTCAATTGAACCGGTAATGGTATTCATGTTATTGTTGATATTGCTATTTTTGATATTGGCTAGTAACCAGTAAGAAGAGCTTTGTGGAAGATGTTGTAAACTGGTATGTTAAGTTTGTGAGTTGAACCGGTAAACTGATGTAAAGGGTTAAACCTTTCTATGCAATGTAACTGGTAAACCTTATCAGTGGTTAAACCCTAACCGATCAAGTTTGTTGGTTTATTATTTGATGAGCGGTAATGATGGAGACACGTGTGATCATTGTATGAGGATAAGTTAAAATTGTTTTGGCATGTTTGTTTATTGTCTAAGGAAGGAGCAAAGTGGATTGCATCTAATGCACAACGCGTGATGAGTTACAAAGTCTGATGAAGTAGTGATCATGGAGCAGTTGGAATTTTCTTGAAGAATGTGAAGAGATTGTCATCATTTCTAATGGTCAAGATTGTACCAACTTGTTTGTAATATCGATGATGAGAATTAGGTTTTTGTTGTGTTACCGACCTAATCAACTTGTATTTAAGGTCGATGAAGTTGTTGGCAAGATTGGCAGAAACTTGTTGAGTGTGTTGTTGCCTAATCGGTGAATGGATCTGCACTTTGAGTGAAGGCATATTGAAGCTTAAAAGGATCTGATCAAGCAAATGTAGTGCTATTCAGACAGATCAAGAAAACATGTTGTTTTCTAACAATTACAGCATAAGTGAAATCCCTTAACCGGGTAAGCTCTAACAAGCTTGGTTACTTATTAAATCCTCTAACAAGGTGGTCCATTAGCTTGGATTCTTAAATCCTCTAGCGAGGTTACTCCTAACAGGGTATTGTGCTTTTCATCAAGGCATATTTGTAAATCCCTTAACTGGGTGATTCCTAATCGGAATTAGTTCTTAACAAGACTTATTGTAAAGCTTTAACATGCTTGGCTCCTAACAAGGTGAACTTCAGAAGAGTTCAGGTAGCTATCCTTGTGAGTCTCATCTCACCATGGTTTTTAACTATTTGGGTTTTCCACGTATAAACATTTGTGTCAAGTGGTGAATGTTTTTGTGGTTATGATCTTATTTGTTGATTTGATTAACTTCTGATAAGGCATGATAACTAGAAGCATTAAGAGTTAAATATGTTGAGATATGATTGTTGATGTTTACAAGATTGAAGTTGTTTACTGTTAAGTTGTCATAACAGACCGGTTGATGTCAAGTGTTCTTTTGAATATTGATCTTGATTGAGATATGTTTACTTTGTGTGATTTAATTTGAGTTTGGGAACTTTGTATCAATTTTTTAATATATTGATTCACCCCCCCCCTCCTCAGTATTCTACCAGATACTTATTCTTTCATCATACCATCAACCATCCCCCTTCGATCTACTACTACTAAAGTAATTTGCCAATTCATTCTAAATAATATCATTTCTCAATTTGTTATAGGTCTTCTACTTTGATTTATGACAATGGTACTTCATTCGAGAACAAATATGTGAAGAAGTTTCTCAAGAAATACCACATACAACATCACTTTTCTACTCGACACTATCCTCATTCAAATGGTCAAGTTGAAGCCTCTACTCGAATAAGTGAATTAATCCTTTGTAAAACTATTAACAAGCATGATAAGGATTGACATAGTCAGTTATACTATGGTTTATGGGCCTATCAAACTAGTGTCTGTATAGCTACAAGTACCACTCCTTATAATATTGTTTATGGTGCCAACACAATTATGTCTTTCAAGTTGGAGATTCCTTCATTGAGAATTTCTCTTAAGGGCATCATTGATGATGATTCTTTTAAAGAATAATGTCTTCAATAACTTGAGATGCTCAATGAGCAACACATAAATGTGCTTGAACATATTAAAGCTTATCAAAGGACTATGCAACAAAGGTATAATGACAAAGTTGCTCAACACTCTTTCTCGGTTGGTGACTTGGTGCCCTATGAGAATCAATGCAATGCAAATTATCTACTAGGTGAAAAAGAAAAGTTCAATTTGAATTGGATTGGACCATACATCATCACTAAAGTCCATGGATAAGGCGCTTACAAGTTAGCAGATGTGGAAGGTATGCCTCTCAAAGAACCCATAAATGTTATGCACCTAGGTAGATACTATGTCTATTTCTCTCTCTCTCTTTATATCGCCTCTATTGAGTTGTATGTTAGCATGATTCATCATTAAATAATATTATATTAGATAATCTAGTTATTTGGTATATATTGCTTCATTCTTGACAAATTTTTCTTAGGTTATCTTGAGTTCATAATGTAATTTCTTAGGAGGTTACATTTCTCTATGATAGCATACAATTCAATATTTCATGTGCTATGTAAGTTAGATCATGATGTGTTTATTTTGTTAGCTAGATCACATAGATATTTAATTTAACATAGGTACATTACATCATCGATAGTAGCATTTAGTTAAACACTTATTTAAGTATTTTGATTAAATCACACATGTATCGATTTAATAATGATTGCATTGATTGTTCATTACCATAGTTTTTACTTTTAATCAAGGCAATATAATACATTGTTCTGCATTAAGAGAACAAATATGAGAAACATATATATATATATATATATATATATATATATATATATTTCGATACATCACAACACCACTCATACAAAAAGTGGTGACCAATCATGTATACATCATATACTCTATGGACGGTGGCTACTTGAACCCTTTGTCCTTGGCCATGGTGGTCCCATAGAGGTGTACCTAAGAGATGTCATAGAGCGTGAGTGACTCCTATATTATTCTCTCTCTCTCTCTCTCTCTCTCTCTCTCTCTCTCTCTCTCTCTCTCTCTCTCTCTCCTATGTGATACCTCTACATCGATATATCTGCCTTAGACTCCGCAAGCTCACGTTGTAGTTGTTTCCTCTTTGGTGCAATCTCCAACTCTATCCACATAAGATCAAAGATATCCTCATGTCACCTCACATTATGTTGTGATCTAGGAGCGATATGTGAAGATCATGGGATGCACACATATGCGATAATGTATTTGAGTATGTGGCCCACAAATTCATTTCATCCTTGTGCATTGACTGCAAGAGAGTAGAGAGATCAATATTAGTACCATTTTCATCATAATCAAATATTTAAAAGAATGCACTATATATAAATAATCATCATATTTCTTACCTGGATCTCCCTCTTGCTAAGTAGGATTGTAGGAGGCTAGAGTATGACATACTGTAGTTGGGGGCATAGGTTTGTTGCTCTATCCACACTCAAAATGACTACGCACCTCTATATGTTGTTTAGGTGGTGATGACCTACATGCCCTAGAGGAAGGTATCTATAGTCATATATTGTCATCATCATCTATCACTACTCCCTTTCCCATATCCTTAGTAGCTGATGAATCAAGATCTTGTATCTCATCCTCAACATGAACAAGAGCACCATCATCACCCCACTCCTACTCTACATCATCACCCTGCTCCTCCTCTCTCTCAAGATCACTCTCCCATTGCATCATTTGGTATACGCCATGTTATGGATCTACTGTTAGGTAATCCACTCCAAACATAGCGTCTGGATGGGTCCCCTCATATAATATAGTGTATGCATGTTGAATGTCGATATCATCCACCAAAAGGGGAGCTTATGTGTCCCACCTCTCCTCTTCATCATCAATGAGCTCTACACTAGTTTTGTAGGTTTAGTCCAATCTTTTGGTGTCATAGCACTCTGTGAATTTCATATGAATGATGGTACTGTAGTGGGAACCACCTACATTGATCAAACTGGCACATCACTTTGTCATATATAGAATGAGGAGATGAAGTGGTGGCGACTCTATAACAAGTGGTTCAATTGTATCTGAGCACTAGATGCATCCTCTATCCATCCCATACATACATGCATCTATAAGGTCTCCAAGTGATATTTGTTTCTTGTAGATGATCCAATACCACTCTCCAATATAATAGATCACCTCTTTACTCTAGTGTCTATGACAAGGGTACACATGTGCTCGAGGCTCATTGCTCGTCGAAGGAAACATCCACCAAAAATCCTACTGGCCTTGTCCATACTATATGATCGAACATCTAGACCTATAGGAGAGTGCATGTCATAAAAATCTTCCCCTCATAATGTATGAACTTCTTGATCATGGTAGAGATGTGCAAGCATGCTATGTCCCCATGCAAAGATGGTACAACTCTCTTCCATCTCCTTAGTCACTTGATGACGCCTCCATGCATATGTGAGCCTCATCCATCAAGAGCACAAACTAGTGCTACCATGCATATCAATATCTTCTAAAGTAGTGGAATATCCTCGATAATGTGCAACAACCACTGTATGAGAATCCGTCCTTTGGGCTCTCTGGGTGCCACTCGACTTATGCAATAAAAATAGTCCTCAACCACAATGGACGGTGAGAATGATATCTGAATAGTTACAATCTTTCGGTGCACTAGTATTTGAAGGATACGATAAACATCCACTAATGTGACTATCATCTCCCTCGTCAAAAGATGGAAAGTGGAGGTATTTGTGTCCCATAACTCCATCGGAGCCATCAACATAACATCATTATATTTCATGGAAAACATGCAGTAGGCGAGCAGTAAAGCCCAATATCTCGAAGGAAGTTCATCTCATCTAGACTTAGATTTGTGACCCAATCATGAAGGTATGTGAGTACATGGTCTGCATCATATTCCCACATATATGACAACTCCTACAAACATAATAATTAGAGACTTTCATCAACATCGTCTATCTCATCTCTACCTATCATCATTGTCGTAACCTCTTGTTTGCCTCATGGTGTCCATTTTGGGACCATGGCACCCACGGGGGACCATGACAACTAGATGGGATCATGGTGCCCATGTGGGACTAGAGCACTCAGGTGGGACCATGATGCTTAGTTTGGTGGGTCCACATGGTCACTTAGGGTTACATGCAAAAAAACATCTCGAAATCAATGAAATCGTAAAGGAGGGTTGGTTAGCCTACATCGTCTAGCTGGGCACCCTCCTGGACTGACTACCTCAAGATCTTTATCCTCATAGGATAATTTGGATGTCTTCTTGGCATTTTTTCTCCTTGGTAGACCCCTCTTCACTTCAAGACAAGAAAGTTGAATAAGACAAATGAATAGTGAACATGTCACTAATTAAAGGTAAGCTCTTTTCTAAACCCTATTTTTCTATATTTTACTTATCCTTGCATATCTTGAACTAGAGAACTCCCATTTTCATGATGTTTGTTGCATTAGAATCATGACTTAGTTCTCTTTCTTATTAAATGTTCCCTGAGTAGTTCTAATTTTATATCAATCCTCAATGAAAGTATTTTTCCTCACCTATTTTACACAATTTGAAGTGGTAAAAATGACACCCTATTTTGATAACTTAATTAGGAAACAAAAATAGGGGAGCATATAGCTACCCTCGAATTTCATCTCTTAGTAATAATTCTAGGAGATTTTTGATTTCGACTAGCAAAGACTTGGTTTTGCAAAATGCGGTTCCTAACGTTGTATTGTAGGTATTGCTACATTGGGGGCTTCATACAACACTTTTAGAAACATTCTTTTTACATTAATGTTTACTTTTGTATGCACTTTAGCTTGCATATACATGTAGTGTCATATGACCGCTAAAGTGGGGGCTAAATGTAGCATCATAAATCATACACCTTTATTTAGGGTGTCAAATTCCACACTTCTTTAGCACTCATTTTGGTATGTCTCATTATACTATTCATTATAGGACTTTCCTATGCATTTAATTAATTAATTTAATTAATATGTTTCCTTTCTTAATTAAAATAAATTACCACACTCTTATTTGTGCCCTTTTATTTCATTATTATCATGATTTATCATTTATCTTACCCCATTTCAAATCTCAAGACATATTTCCCTTATCTAAACATCATATTTCTTTGCACAAACTTAAATACAACATTAGGGCCCTATTATCTCACATCCCTAAAAAGTCATGCTAAAAATATCGAGACTGGGGCGACACCACCATATCAGTCTTGCTACTTTTTCTCCGAATTTTGGGAGGATATTAAGGCTATCCTACCTTGTCTGAACCTATCTTTATGCAAAAAAATAAGAAATCTAATTTTGCCTTTTGTCAACTTTAAACCTACAATCTCTTATATAAAGTAATCCTTTTCTTCATTTGTGATATCTAGCAAAAATCTTTTCCATCAAGCGTCAAGCTATTGGAGGTGCAAATTTAGAGATATCCTTGTGAAGTGAAAGTGATGCTTTTAAGAGGAATTCCAGTTCAATATTAAAGCTTCAAGAGATATTTGAGGATAATAGGGAATTGCCAAGTGATGATTGGCTTGTACCTCTTCCTAAGGAATCGGTACGATTTCATGTTGTTCTCATATTTCTACAATTGAGCTTCAGATCTAATATTTTATCATTCAAATTATGCAATTAGTTCATGTTACATTCAATCAATCATTTTAGGGTTTTTTCTAATACATTTGAGTAGGACTCTTGTTTGTATCTATACATTTTAGCTCATAGCAATCTTAGACACACTTAAGATTCAAGAGCACACACATTATTCCAATTTGAATATCGATTATTCGTGGAGGTGGAAATCATCAAAACAGGGGGTTGACTAAGGAAAACCCCTATATAGCCACCACCATACCCTCTTTCTACTTTGTACCTATATCTATAGGTTCCCAGTGGAGATAGAAAGAATAGACAACATTTAACAAATTGAGACAAAGTTACATCTAGAATAATGGCCTTAAAACATTGGACTAGGGTGATTTGGGCACCCCTGTCCAAGACTAGGGTGACTAGAGCACCCCTATCCTAGAAAAATAACATTAGATTTGGTAGGCACAAAGAAAATAGTCTCCTAACCTAGAATCTTAGTTTGTGTGCAAAAATAGGAAGACCAGGATGGCTAGATCACCCCTGTCCCAAGAAATCAACCCAAAATTGTAGTCACATGTGCACCTTTGAGTTTTCTATCCATTTCTATACCTGTAGTGGGACTGTTGCTTGTATATCAGTCTGTTACAGTCTTTTTAGTTTGTATTTTCATTGCATACTTAGACCATAATCCAATATCCCTCCATAGTTCATTCACTTTCCAAAGAATCAAAGGAATAAAAACCTTAGAAATGTCATTTGACTCTCTTTTACAAGAGTTAGTCAAATACAATAACTCCTCTAGGTGATTTCGTATTCCAATATTTGTGTGAAAGTGGATCTTGGTCTTGGTATTGTTGGTTCCATTTTCATCCAAAACAGGTAGGTTTCACCTTCTAAAAGTGCCAATACCAATCTATAGGTAAGTTGAAGGTTCCATTTTGAAGCCTACAAGATTTAAATGGAATACCTATTGATAAGTTAGAGGAATAGCTAAACAACACTAGTAGAAAGGGAGTCCAATTGGCTAATTATGTAATAAAGTTACTTCTATATGTGGATGATGTCATGCTAATTGCTAAAACAACAAATAGCTTGAGGAAACACTTGAAGATGCGTGAAGCCTTTTGTCAAGAAGTAGGGATGCAAGTGAATACTAACAAAATCAACGTGACGATCTTCTCTTTGAGAATAAATAAAAAGATACAAAATAACTTATTTTTTGAAGGCAGTTCGTTGGAAGTGGTGAATGAGTATCAATATCTTGGGCTCAATTTTCACAACAAGCTTAAATAGGAAATGTGTAGAGTAAAAAGAATTCAAGGAGGATGAAAAGCATTGTACTCACTGCAAAATAAGTGTAGAAATGCAAAGCTATGGGATTGGAAAAACAAGATAATGCTTTTCGGTTTGCTGGTCACTCTGGTGATTCTATATTGATGTGAAATTTGGGGTAGATGTATGTCAGATCAGAAATGGAGGCAACTAGAAAGAATTCAAAAACATCTAATCATAAGTAGTTTCAACATAAAATCTGTTGTCGCATATGAGATTCTATTGGCGAAAATTGGGACCTATCATTTGGAGGCTTTAGCGATGGTTCATTTGATCTTGTTATCTAAAGAAGACTCCAAATATTGAAAAACATCGTTGGCCTAAGTTGATTATGGAGGAAAGACTAGATAGAAGGAAGAACGTATGGATGAAACAAAATGACAAATGGGTGAAAAAATGGAACATGAGTATACAAGAATGCCTAGACACCAATGAAGAAATGCAAAAAATTGTGAAGGAAAAATTCAAGAGTATGGACAAAACAAAATAGACATAAAAGCATCTATTATATCACAAAATTCAACCCCATAGGAGACCATGATGAAAAAGCCTACATAGGTGTGAATATTAAATGGAAAGAAAAAATGCTAATGACTTAGTTAAGAACCAACTCTCATTACTTGAGGTGTGAAATAGGTAGATGGATGATATCTAAAGAAGAATAAGAAAGGAGAATATGCCTCTTTTGCAACATAAGAGTAGTAGAGACGGAGCGATATTTTGTCATAGAATGTCCAACATACAATGACATTTGTGCTAGTTATAGAAACATTTTGAAAATAAACAATTTAAACACTTTATTTGAAGAAACAAAACTCAAAAAACAACAAACTTATTGATCGAAATTCCTTAAAAAAAACGAATCTAAAAAAAAATTACATATTATTTAAAATCTTGATACCCTATTTTTTTTTGAAGTCCCATAAACTGCTTTGGCCTCCTTATTAAAATCTTCCATTTCATTTCATTTCTATAAAATGTAAATAATAACATACGCGCGAAAATGTAAAGCATACTTGGCCGTATTAAAGACAGCCCAAAGCCACCACCCTGCAACTACACCACTCATCAATTTGTAGAGGGAACGACGAACCGGTTTAGGGGTTTGGGTTCTACCGTATGGCAGGGAAATCCAAATGCAGGACAAGTAGATGGAAAGGTTCGCTTGGTTGAGTACTCAGAAACGTTGGATTCAACAATGGAAAGGGTGCGAGAAAGTTAAGTGGATATTTGAAGGATTTGCTTCCTTTGATATTGATGAAAGAGACCAAACCCTCTTGTTTGATACAACACTGGCACTCCCTCATCCAGCCCAACTGGTACGTTTGCACTCTGTATGTATGTCCATCGCTTATTTGTTCTTTAATTGGCTTTCACACTTGATGCCCGCTTGTGATTTGGGTTTTAGGCATTACGTGTGGGACTTGTCATGGAAGGGCGGCAGCAGCAGCAGCAGGAGGACTTTTGCAGTGGAATGGAAAAGCTGCTTCTCTCATTTGACAATTCCAATCCCTTTGTGTTAGAAATTCCACAAGTATTCCCTCAAATCTTACTTGGAATTATTGATCTCATTTCCTTTAAACTTCATTCTATTACAAGAACCTCTGGAAATATAAATGTCAAAAGTGAATTTTTATTCGATTCCGTTTATATGCATTGACACAGTAAGCTGAAAATGTAAATAAAATTCAATTACACGGATTCAAAACCCGAAAATATGGAAAATTATGGCAAATTAAAAAATGAAAAAGTGTAAAGCAAATGGCAGAGTTGATTTGTTTTTCGAGAAAAAACGGGAAAAGAAAAGGGGTATAACCCGCATTATAAATGGGTGTTCTTATTCCCTTTTCCTGAAAATCCTGGTTTTTTTAAAAATACCCAGCGAAAGAAAAAAATGGTGTGCCAGTTTGCCCCGTCATGCCTTGACGACCTGTCTATACGTTTGCTCCTGAGTAACTGCGTTCCTTTGGCCGTTATTTTACTTCTGTAATTCATACAATGTGAGATGTGAGTAAGCTTTTTTCGGCTTCAATTCATGTGACCTCACATGGCATTGCTCAATAAGCCATGGACATTGCTCATTCTAAACTTCAATGGGTGTGTGCTGGCCAAAATCTCTAATTTTACTAGAATCTTTTCATTCATTATCATGGACTGAAAATTCCATGCTTTTTAAATCCTATACTGTCGGACATAAATAAATGAATAAGAAGCAGATGGAAAAAACAAATAAAACTGCACTATTACAAAGCAACTTTATGAATGTGGAGAAAACTCTGAAGAAAACCATTCAAAGGCATGTTGCAGTGATTCAGTAGAGGATTTTTTGCCTAGATATGATGGAGGTCCATTCTCTGGGAAATCATCGAGCTTAGGTTCCTTCCAAGATGCATTCTTCAAGACTACAGGGAAATATATAGAAGCTTTTGAAGAGCATCATAAAGATAGGATCCATGGAACAACCTACAAATCTTAGTTTGAGGGCTTCTTCGTAATCAATTCATAAGTTGGTGTTTTCTATTGAGAAAAGCTTTCACCTATCCCATTTGGAAGATGGTTTTTATTTGGAAATGTGAGGTTATGAGGATTTTGCTTTCACCTATAGATTTGGTAATCACCTGTATTTTCAAGATCGAAATGAATGGTCCTTATTAGCCCAGTATTGGGATCATTTCATTCTGAATGACATTCTTATTAGTCCTTTTGTGCAAGTGTTTTTTGTTCTTCTTCTGCCCACAGGTTTTTTTTCTCTTCCTTTTGACTGTTCATCATATCTGAACAAAACCTAAAAAACAATTAAAAAGCAAATGTAGTGAAACGTTATCAAAATTTTGATATGAGAATATTAATTAGTTTTTCTCTCCTTTTTCTAGTGTATATTTTGCTCTATTCCAGCTTAGACGGGGCCTGCAGTTCAAGCCCCAGAGATCCAAGTCTGTACGTTTGAGGTCCCAAGAACTTTGATGGATCTGAATGAGGAGTTATATGGAAAAGGGGCTTCCATTGCAAAATAAATGGGTTGCAATTGCAGTGGATTGGGAGCCTTTGGGTGGGGCATTCGAACCTCAGGGTGGGGCATAGACATTCACGTAGCAATTACAGGCTCCCTTTCTGACCATAAAGATAACTTAGGATCTAATCTCCCTCCATTTTTACTTTATTCTGAAAGGTTCAAGGTGCTCCGAGAGATAGCAGTGCACACAAAGGCAAGAGACATCTCTGCGTATCCAACCACAAATTGTGTAAGAACCTACCAAGGGTTCTCAACTCCGACAACGGGGGTTTAGTTGAACCTGTTGCGTTTTATGTTTTGTATTTTGCAATTTCTAACAACAAGGCTAGTTTTAAACAAATAGTATGCAAAAAGCAACATTGGAAAGAGCTGGAAATTAATTGAACTTCATAAAAATTAGGATTATCAAACCCTTATTACATCCAATTTGCATAAACACCTTCAATAAAGAAATCAGACAAGACCAGGAAGATTTATTGTCGAATACTTCAGATTTAAGAAACCTCTTATTTATCCTTGCTGCCGTACAACAGCAAATAATAACAGCAAAATTATTTATCAGTCCAAACTATCTGGAATGGTGAGTTTAGCAGCTCAAACTGAAGCTACCAGCTAGGCGTCTCCTTTAGGATTTATTTCAGAATTTTTGGACTCCTCCTTCAACAAAATCGTACCCTTTCAAGGAAGAAAGGTACGGCAGATCTGCAGGCTGTACATGCACAAAAACCCCAGCTGTAAACACACTTATTTCTGCCTCTATTCTGACTCTGTGGCTGCAATTAATCCTTTGCATAAAAATTAATAAAACCCTTTCTAATCTGCCCACTCTTGGTTTCTGGATAAAACCAACTGAAAGCAAAATCAACTGATATTTCACAGCCTCCAATGCTGCTGCACAGAAATCTACCGTTTTCCTGTACCGATACCTTCAGATCATCTGCAGGAAGAAACTCCTGCTGAAACCCTCAAGCCAAAGTCTCCTCAGAGCAAACTCAATATCAAATCTTCACATCCCGAAAAGAAGACCTAAAAACTTCTTTTATCTCTTCCCTTTAGGGTTTGGCGCTATTCCCAAGAAAAGTACGATTTGGCAATAAAAGATGTTTTTAACTTTTAATATTTATTTTTGACTATTGAAGCTTCAAAAATAAATCTCTTTTTAGTTTAATATAAAAGTGGTCCCATCCGATGAGAAATAGACCCTCACTTAAGTTATAACTTAAAGTGACTTTAAAATATTAAAACATTAAAGTTTGCCATTTAATATTTAATTAAAGTAATTAAATATTAATCTTTCTAAGTATCCATCAGAATTGTCTGCCGTCAGGACTGGAGATTGCCAAGCCATACTCTGCCACTGCCCAACCCACTGGCTAAAAATAGTGGGATTGCTAAAAATAGAAAGTGTCTCAAATGGAGTCCTAAAGACCTCAAATGAAAGCTAGTCCTGTAATGCTCACTCTGAAGATGAAGAATCAATCTCCGGGAGACCCTCTAACCAACCTCATCAGCCTACGAGGGTCAGTGATTGGCTAATCTACTTAGCTGACAGATGTCAACTAGAAGGGGACATCACAGTCCACCCCTCCTGAAATTGCTTGTCCTCAAGAAATCTCAATTCCGGATGCTGTAAAATTTCCTCGCTCTCCCAAGTAGCATCCTCTACCGGCAAATCCTTCCATTTCACCAAGTACTCTGTGATAGTACGTCTTTTGAAATTCCTCTCCCTGAACTCAATGATAGCCTCAGGTACAAGTATCAACTTCCCCTCATCATCCAGGGGTGGTAAAACTGTAGACAGAACAATTCGGTGTCCCAACGCCTTTTTGAGACGTGACACGTTAAACACATTGTGTACTTTGCCATCTATCGGTAAATCCAACTCATAAGCCACCTCACCTATACGCTTGGCCACTCTGAAAGGGCCATAATATCGTGGCTTGAGCTTCTCTGCTCCACTCCTCTTGAGAGTAGACTGCCGATATGACTGCAACATCAAATACACCATGTCTCCTACCTCAAATGACCTCTCTGTCCTCTTCTGATCAGCATATTGCTTTTGCTGATTCTGTGCCTTCGCTATATTCTCCTTAAGAGTCTTCACAATGTCCTGCCTCTCCTGTAGCATGTCTCCCGCACTAGGCACCCTACTGTCACTCAGCAATAAATCCATGAAACTAGGAGGCTCATGCCCATACAGTGCTGTAAATGGTGTCATCTGAATGGACATGTGGTGTGTGGTATTGTAACAATACTCATAGAGGTAAATCCACTTCACCCACGCCTTTTGCTGCCCTGAAATATAGTTCCTGAGGTATCCCTCCACCCATTTATTAACTATCTCAGTCAAACCATCAGTCTGAGGGTGGTAACTGGTGCTCGATGTAAGCTCGGTCCCACAGAGTTTGAAAAGCTTCTGCCAAAAGTGGCTCAAAAACCAAGTATCCCTATCACTGACAATAGTCCGAGGCAAGCCATGTAGACTGAATACCTCTCTGAAGAACAACTCTGCTACGTGAATAGTTGAATAAGTGGTGGTAATCAGATAGAAGTGGGCATACTTCGTCAAACGATCCACAACCACAAATATGCAATCACGTCCCTGTGCTCTCGGCAACCCTGTGATGAAATCCATAGATAGACATTCCCATTTCCTGTCAGGAATTGAAAGTGGCTGAAGTAAACCAACAGGGTATGTATGCTCCTGTTTATTCTACTGACAAACATGGCACTCTCTAACATACTGTAGAACATTTGCCTTGAGCCCTTTCCAAGTGAAGCGCTCACGAACCTGTCCGTAGGTTTTGAAAAACCTGGGATGTCTAGCGATCGGTTCATCATGAAAGAACCGCAGTACCCTACTCCTCAACTCTGATCCTGGGATCGAGTACACTCTCCCCTTGTAAATGATCAAGTCATTTACAACTGTATACCTGCTGTCCACTACTGATCCCTCTATTACACCTGGAACCCAGCTATCTTTGGCATACTCTGCCAATATAATATGCTGCCAATCCTCTGCTATCTGGACCATAGAACTCAGGTGGGGACGACGTGACAAGGCATCTGCAACTACATTCTGCGTGCCTTTGATATAGGAAATATCAAAGTTATAAGCCTGAAGTTTGCTGACCCACTTTTGTTGCCTGTCATTTAAGTCACGCTGCCCAAGGAAATGTCTCAAACTATTGTGGTCAGTTTTAATTCAGAACTTGCTGCCCACTAAGTACTATCTAAACTTGGCCAGTGCATGCATTATGGCCAACATTTCCTTATCATAAATGCTGTAAATCCTCTCAGGTCCACGGAGTTTCCTACTCTCATATGCAATAGGGTGCTTGTCCTGCATAAGCACCGCCCCAATGCCCTCACTAGAGGCATCACATTGTAACTCAAATGACTTCGAGAAGTCAGGTGTAGCAAGTAGTGGATATGAAGTCGTGAGCTCCTTGAACCTATCAAAACACTCCTGGGCCTCAGGATTCCATAAGAAGGCACCCTTCTTCATCAAGTCTGTCAAAGGTGCTGCATGGCGTGAATAACCGTTAACAAAACGGCAATAGAAACCACATAGGCCCAAGAACCCACGCAACTGAGTAAGGTTCACTGGAGTAGGCCAATCTACAATAGCACAGATCTTCTCTGGATCCATCCGCACTCCCTCTGCATTGATAATATGGCCCAAGTACAATAACTCAGTCATTCCAAGGTCACATTTGTATTCCTTGGCATACAAGGACTCCCTACCCAGAATGCTCAAAACTGTATCTAAGTGACTGAGGTGCTCCTCCCAAGTACGAGTGTAAGCCAGTATATCATCAAAGAACACCAATACTGATTTCCTCAACTGATGTCTGAAGACTTTGTTCATTGTGGACTGGAAAGTAGCAGGTGCATTGGTTAGCCCAAATGGCATAACCACAAACTCAAAATGTTCATAATGACAACGAAAAACAGTCTTTTCAATATCCTGCTCACGGACACTAATCTGGTGATAGCCTGATCTCAAATCAATCTTTGAAAAATAACAGGCACTATGTAACTCATCTATGAGCTCATCAATACGTGGAATGCGATATCTGCTTTTGATAGTTTGCTTATTAAGGACCCTGTAATCAATACACATCCGCAATGTGCCATCCTTCTTCTTCACCAAAACAACTGAAGAAGCAAAGGGGGAATTACTAGGCCGAATATGTCCCATAGCCAGAAGCTCCTGTATGGTTTTCTCTATTTCATCTTTCAGGCGCTTCGGATGTCTGTATGGAGTAATCATTACTGGCTTCGCACCCTCCTCTAGCTCAATGATGTGCTCAAAACCCCTATTTGGTGGCCTCCTTGATGATATGTCGCTGAAAACCTTGTTATGTTTGGTTCTCAGTATCTGAATGTCAGGATGATATTCAACTTTCTGAGCATCCTGTTGTATAGGCATAATCATACACTCTGCTGCCCACTCAGTTTGATCTTGGCGTACAAGCCTCTCCATCCGCCTGAGTGTAATCATCCTAAAGTTGCTATCCTTAATAGCTTTCAGCACATGTGTCTTTTCATCAACAGTGAAAGACATCTCCATCTCCTGCAAGTCAAGTGTAAACTTGCCTAGTTCATGCAACCACCTCATTCCAAGGACCAAATCTGTATCACCCATCTAAACCACATAGAAATCAGTTTTGAACTCATAATTGTTTACACACAATGGGAGTTGTGTAATCGTCCTGTTACTCTTTAAAGTGTAACCATCTGCCACCCTCACACGGATGCCCTCAAACTCCTCTGTTTGGATTCCTCTCTTCTCAACTAACCTGGCATCAATAAAGTTATGTGTGGCTCCGGTATCCAGTAGGGTAATAACTTTTTGACCAACAAGTACTCCTCTCATTCTGAATGACCCTTCCTGCTGAATACTAGTGAGAAGTGCCTCCTTAAGGTGTTCATCTCCTTCTGCATCCATCTTGTCAAGTCTCGGAGGACCTTGTGTGTCATTTTCAGCCCCTAAATCATCATAACCAGCAGGCTGACCGTCTTGATCAGATTCTGAATCTTCATAATATGCCCACATTACTCTGTTTGCCTTGCCCTTAGGCCTCAACGGACAGTCATGGTTGGCATCATATGGACCTTTGCAAAAAAAACATAGTTTTTTCTGCCTCAAATTGTTAAGTGTCTCACGATCGGGGGGGGGGGGGGGGCTACCGTCTTCCCTTTGTAAGCATTTCTAAAGTCTGATTTTTCCTTCCCTTTGCTGTAATTCTTACTATCTTTGAAAGACGTTGATCCTTTTGACCCAAATTTATTCTGTGTGGCTGTCACATCCATACTTCGTGCATTTTTAATGGCAAGTAGAAGTGTTGGGGGATCAAATGCTTTGACCCAACCTCTCAAAGGCTCCATGAGTCCCTCTATAAACAAGACTACTAACCGCTGATTTGACATGTTATTTACCATGCATGATAATTTCAAAAACTCTTAAACATACACCTCCAAGTTCCCTGTTTGTTTCAACTGTGCTAACTCACGAAAGTAAGACTCTGGATCTTTCTTATCAAACCTCTCCACTAACAAATCAACAAACTCCTGATAGGTGGTAATCTCATCATGTTGGAGAGTGATGAGTCCATTATGCCACCACTCATGTGCAGTACCGTCCAATTGTAAGGTTGCAAACTTAATTGCATCCCTTTCAATCATGGGTCTCAGTGTGAAGTATGTATCTAGTTTATGGATCTGGGACCTAGCTGTAACTGCACCGCTGCCATCATAATAAGGAAGAGTGAGCTTGCTTGTGGCAAACTCAAGATCTCTATGTTGGAAACGAGGCCTCCTCTCTTGCCTGTTTCTCTCTACCTCCCGTTTTTGCCTCATGAACTGATCAAAATTCAGATTCTGCCTAACATCAGGTGGAAGAAGACTCCACTCATCATGTACAGTCATGACATTATCAACAAAGACAGGCTTTGCCTTAGCTCTAGCAACATCCTCAAGTTCCTCTACTAAGAAATTAGGCCTTGAAGGCCTGTCAACTGTGTGCGTAGCTGCCTTGTGAGGTCTAGGAATATTGGCTACACTCCTATTATCCTCTGGTTCCTGATTGTTTCGGTTTGGAGGATTCATACGCTCCATCATGGTGGTGAGTGCCTGTAAAGCCTGAGCAACCTGCTGCTGCCCCGTAGCCATAGTCCTAAAAAATTCTCTTGTCTCCTCATCCTCAGCTCTGTGGCCTTTGGGTGGGCTGCCTATATGCCTATCACCCATAGTGTCTGACTGCCTGTTAAGACTGTGTTCTCCTTCAAGGAGGGCTCTTCTGCGTGTGTAATACCTGTGTGAACCCGCTTCTTGTGACTGCATGTAACTTGCAAACTCTTAGGATGGCAGGATTTAGCTCTGATACCACTGTAAGAACCTACCAAGGGTTCTCAACTTAGACAACGGAGGTTTAGTTGAACCTGTTGCATTTTATGTTTTGTATTTTGCAATTTCTAACAACAAGGCTAGTTTTGAACAAATAGTATGCAAAAAGCAACATTGGAAAGAGCTGGAAATTAATTGAACTTCATAAAAATTAGGATTATCAAACCCTTATTACATCCAATTGGCATAAACACCTTCAATAAAGAAATCAAACAAGACCAGGAAGATTTATTGTCAAATACCTCAGATTTAAGAAACCCCTTATTTGTCCTTGCTGCCGTACAACAACAAATAATAACAGCAAAATTATTTATCAGTCCAAACTACCCGTAATGGTGAGTTTAGCAGCTCAAACTGAAGCTACCAGCTAGGTGTCTCCTTTAGGATTTATTTCAGAATTTTTGGACTCCTCCTTCAAGAAAATCGTACCCTTTCAAGGAAGAAAGGTACAACAGATCTGCAGGTTGTACATGCACAAAAACCCCAGCTGTAAACACACTTATTTCTGCCTCTGTTCTGACTCTATGGCTGCAATCAATCCTTTGCATAAAAATTAATAAAACCTTTTCTAATCTGCCCACTCTTGGTTTCTGGATAAAACCAACTGAAAGCAAAATCAACTGATATTTCACAGCCTCTAATGCTGCTGCACAGAAATCCACCGTTTTCCTGTACCGATACCTTCAGATCATCTGCAGGAAGAAACCCCTGCTGAAACCCTCAAGCCAAAGTCTCCTCAGAGCAAACTCAATATCAAATTTTCACATCCTGAAAAGAAGACCTAAAAACTTCTTTTATCTCTTCCCTTCAGGGTTTGGCGCTATTCCCTAGAAAAGTATGATTTGGCAATAAATGATGTTTTTAACTTTTAATATTTATTTCTGACTATTGAAGCTACAAAAATAAATCTCTTGTTAGTTTAATATAAAAGTGGCCCCATCCGATGAGAAATAGACCCTCACTTAAGTTATAACTTAAAGGGACTTAAAAATATTAAAACATTAAAGTTTGCCATTTAATATTTAATTAAAGTAATTAAATATTAATATCTCTCTAAGTATCCATCAGAATTGCCTGCTGTCAGAACTGGAGACTGCCAAGCCATACTCTGCCACTGCCCAACCCACTGGCAAAAAATAGCAGGACTGCTAAAAATAGAAAGTGTCTCAAACAGAGTCCTGGAGACCTCAAATGAAAGCCAGTCCTGTAATGCTCACTCTGAAGATGACGAATCAATCTCCGGGAGACCCTCTAACCAACCTCATTAGCCTACGAGGGTCAGTGATAGGCTAATCTACTTAGCTGACAGATGTCAACTAGAAGGGGACATCACAAATTGATACAACTTAGGTGAGCAGCATAACCTCTAGCTATCGTTGATGAAGAGAGCCTTCAGAGTTAGCATGTAGGCAGTGATATTTGTGACACATCAGGAACTTCACAGTCTTGAATGAGACCAGGGAATATAGGGAAAGTATTTAGACAAGCACAAACAATTTGATTAAGCTCTGGAAGTAGACAAGCTATCCTACACTAGTTGCGAGTTCACAGACAATTGTTGGAGAGGATGGAGATGACAAGGACCCATACAAAAGAATGATAAGTTAGGTGGGATCTTATTAAATACTTGAGGCTCAGAAAGTGAAAGGCTAGCATCCTCCTCTACCCTCAATATTACAAAAGCTTCATCCACAACAGCTATTCCATCTGCTACTACCACAATTTCGGTACACACGACTGTTGTCTTTTCCTCCTTCCACTCTTCTACACAGATTTGTTCCACTTTCACTTCCTCTACTATAGCCACACACTGATTCTTCTTCATCCAAAACTCCCAATTTTTTTCTTCCAACCCATTCAAGATTGTGTTGTCCTTGACATTTTCTTCATATATGCTACTAGATGCCACTGCTCTGTTTTCTGTCACCTCCTTTATAAACATTCCAATTCTACCATTCTTTTCCTCTCATTAAACCACACCTGCACCCATTTTTTCAAACTCACAACCCATTTGCTTCACAACTTCTTTTGTCCACAAGATTCAAGTGCTTACCTTTACTTCTACGGAGTTGCAAACTCCCCCTTCATCCTGTGCATTGATCTCTTCTTAATCTTCCACTCAATTCACTATTGGCATTTCTAATTCCATGGAGTCACAAATGGTCATCAATGGTCAAACATAAGTTTCCACTCCATCAACATCAACACTACCATTACTGAATTTCTTCTTTGATTCCCTGTTTCCTCCCCATCTCCTCCTTTGGCCTGGACCCTACACAAGAAACTTTTGATAATTTCAAATTTAAAAACATCTTATTTTTAATTATTAATTTTATGTATTTTCTTTCTCCTATCAGTATGTACTAATTGCTTCCTTAGTTGTTTTTCCCAGAATCACTTCTGATGCATTCATTATCTACATTTATGCTTAACCATTGAAGCCCTAAACATCAGTTCTTAATCCGGCAGAATGCTTATGAATTTCTATTTTTTTATTGATGACTAATCCGTCTTTTTTTCTGTGTGTTTTTTATCTGATTCTGGCATTGTAGGTCAAGAGTATTTCTGTTAGGTCCGAAGATACTGCTTGCTGTTCTTGCCAAATAAAAGCAGTTTCTAAGAAAGAAATATGCGAGCCTATTCAAGCTTGGTAAGTGCCAAAGTCTATGCATCATATGATTGAGAGGTCTTTGTTTTTATTCATAAGGGATCACGAAAAAAGTTTTTTTAGAAAATTAAATATATTAATAGAAAGGAAACCTTGCTGAGATCTATACAATCAAACAAACAGGAGTTTTGATGACATTTTTTCTATTTTTTTGGATGATGAAATTCATGAATTTCTCCAAAGTACTTGTTTATTTGTGCTACCATTCTTCTTGACACTAGCATTTCATCCATGTAGGATCAAACAAGACTATTTGCACTTGTTTATTATATATGGCTCAAGAGTTAATTGCTTTAGGTTTACCCTCTTGTTATGCGTGCATTTCTTTAGTTTTCACTGTACAACAGTTTTTTCATAACTTAGAGAACTTTTATCCTGTTATTTGCTATTATAATTGAGTGAACTTTTTAAGTCACATTGATATATTCTTGGTCATTTGTGGATATTTACTAAAATGCATTTATTTCCTAACTGAAGTATATCTCAAAACTTCACAAGCTTTTGTTGATCAATGACTATGTCAAAATATTAGCTTAATCATCTGTCTAGTGATAGGTGGCTTTAAAGGGACCAGAATATTCTCTATTTTGAATACATGGTATAAATCATTATGTTTTTGGGTGTATCTATATTATTTGTTTATGATAGACCATACATAGTTTGAAAATGTTGACTTGGCATAGACTCAACAACCCAAAAATTTGACCCAGATTTTGCAAAATGCAGCAAAAAAGAAAAAGAAAAATTACACACACAAGAAATAGAGAACATGAAACTCTAATTTGATTATCAATTTGTCATAATTCAAACATTACATGTATGACTCTCAAATGCTCAAAATTTGAAATTTCAAAGTTTCGAAGTCAAACAATACATTGTGATACAACCAAATTATAAATAATAAGTGCATAAAAGAACTCTAACTATCTATATCTCTTTTTACTTCCCTCTTCTAGTGTAACTTAATTTTTGGGCCTCAAACTAGAAGGTAAGTCGGTATCAAAATGATGATTGATTGTTTCCTAAAAGATGTCTTTGTTTTAGTCCAATTTAAGAAGATCTTCATCTGTAAGCATGGCATCACTATATTCTTCTGTGACAGTCCAATTAGCAAAAGGATTGTTGGCATTCAAGTCAGTGGCATCATGAGGAGGACACTTCACCTTAATTATGTTATTGCTTTCATAATCTAGGTTTTGCAAACAAAGACGAGGTATTTGAGGTGCTCTCGAGTCAACGTATTTCTCTTTTTCATGTGAATACTTTCAAATAAGCTCCATTTGGTATTCACATCAAGAAGCACTACTGGGTTGGGACAAAACATGGATAGCTAGCCTTTAAAGATTTGGTGTGCCAACACTACAATTCTCTCATCATAAATCTACAAAAAGAGTAAAGAACTATAATTATTAAGCAAAAAAATTAGAGTTTGTTCAAACTTTCAAGTTTATTGTTTATAGTTTCTACTTCTAGTATTAAGCTGAAAATTAAAGGATTATTGCTTTATTTGGTTATTGTTTTTTCTTCGTTTGATTGCTTGAGCTAAAGAAAGGAACCTCCCCTTTTCACCCTTGTAGAACTTCATCTTATCAAAAACTTAATCTCGCATCTCATTAGCTGAACCATCTTATCAATGCATGTAACCATGTCTGCCATGACGTCCTCATTAGCTGTAAATTTATCAAAGAACTTTAGGTTCAAGTATTAGTTCAATACATGTATCAGCTGGTGGAGTTAGTTTGTCCATCCGTGATCAATGAGGCACCAAATGATCTCATATTTTCTTTTGTTTCCACCATAGTAATTTAAAATGGCCTTTTTGGCCCTATCCATGGCCTCATAGTGGTAACTCATTGGCATATGATCCCTATCCACCAAATTAAGAACACCAAATAGATAATTTTTATGTTAAATAAAAATCTATTTGCTGGTCTTATGCATATGATCCCTATCTGTTATAATTTAGACAACGTTCTCAACCCCAACCTCCTAGATCACCTTGTCCAATAGATTGCACAAAGTCTCAGCATTTATAACTTAATGTGAGGCATTTATGAACTTCAAGAACACCAATGTGCCATCAGAAGCCACTAAAAAGTTAAGGAGAGTTGTATTCTACCCATCTTTCGATTCATCTAATAAGATGTTGCTCTTTTTCCCTCATAATTTCCTTTGCTCATGAACTAAAAGTTGTGTATTTTTTATGGCTTCTTCTAGCAATGGCCCACTCAAATATTTAGTTGGAGTCTTAAATCTTTTCCCAAAAACTATTAATGCATTCACTGATCCTTCCAAATATGGTCTGTTTGCCACATGGAAGGGTAATTTATTAGAGCACTCTAAAGTTTTCCATTGCCATCCTAGCACCATGGTGTTTTTCTTTATTCCAAGTGGTTCCTTTAAGTGAAGGTTGTGCTTCTATGACATTGTGTGGAATAAGGAAATTGGGTGTTGGTCAAGAAAGAAGATGGCTAGAAGTAGAACTCTTAGGAGTGTCACTAGTAGAGGAAAGTGGATGACTAATGTTTGGGGGCAGCAAAGGAATTTGTAGATGAATTAGGATTGGCATTCATCACCATTGCCATTGCCTCCTTTTCTCTCATCTTTTCTATTTTTTTCATATTGTAACTAGCAAGTAGGGCATCCATTTCTCTTGTATAATCTTTGGACACTTTAATGCATGCCTTCATTTCATTTACAAGTATTTTAGCAAGGTGAAATTTTTATCTATTAATTCCTCGTCATAAAAAGATAGTAAGCATTATAACAAACTTGGCCATTGATAGCACCTAACGCCCCATACTTCCATGTAGGGTTTTTTCTACCAATCATTTGTGTTGAACTTAACATTGCTAATTTTAACATAGAAAATATATTAGTAGGGTTTTGAAAAAATATTATTGTAAAATGAAACATTTATTAGAGAAAATAGATTGCAAATATAATAGAAAAATGTTAGGAAATGAGTGTAGGGTGGGGGGAATGGACAAAATTTTCCCTAGGTTTTTAGATTTTGTAATTTCAAAATCAAAAAAGGAAAAAAAAATAGATGCATATTGGATTGAATCTTTGAAGGCATCTTAAAAATCCTTCCAATATCTTCTCTTAGTGATTTTCATCATGCCAATGTGGAAGGCACCTTGTCTTGAGTGAAATAAGAGCATGTCCAAAAGTGGACTAAAACATTTAAAATCACGTGGGTATTTTAATCTCGTTGCTAGCCAAGTTTGTGACATGAACTTGCATGTCATTGTGGAAAATTTGACCGAGTTATTGATGAAAAATCATTGAGTATTTGGTTGACTTGGTCTCAACTTGGCTCACTTGTAGTGTTGACATGGTGTAGTGTGCGAAAAAACTAGTTAGTTTTTGATTAAAGATAAAATAGGTTTTAAAGGGACTCAAAACCCTTCACAAAGAAATGTTGCCTAAAAGATAAGCATAGCCAACAGACAACCAATCATTAGTGAACCAACACAAAACAAGACAGCAAAAAAGAAACAGAACACACTACGGTAACTCCTTAAGAGTCTTAACTACTTCATTGTCCTATTGAAATAAGCAATTATGAAGGTTGACCACCTCTTGCAACTCTTTCTTCTGAGCTTCAAAGGGTTTCCTGGAATGACTACAAGTGCAAGCACTCGGTCCCTGCTCAGTCGAAGAAGCACCCTGTTTACGTTTAACCAAAAACTCACTAGCATTGTCAACACCCTTAGGCATCCCATCAGATCCTTTGCACTCGATTATTGACCTTTTCATTAAGAATGTGGAGCCCTTCTACGCAGTTCTCAATTGTTGTCTGGCTCACTTTCACAACCTTCTCCAGCTTTTGCTGAACCTTCCGAATTTTATCTTCCAACATTTTGATGCAGCCCTCGTACTCATTCTTCATCAGGCTAACGTCCTTAGTCACATCTTCCATCTTTTTTGCTAATGTACTGCGCCACATCCTCCATCTTTTTTGCTAACGTACTGCGCTACATCCATTCTCAAGAGACTACAGCTTCACATTAATCTGATTAATTTCAAGAAAAAACCACTTGGACAATTTGAATTGGCCCACAACATCCTCCTTAGCCAGACCAAACAAATTGTAAATTTTCTCCTGATTGCTGTTAAGGAAAAACAAAAAAAAACTAGCTAGTTGTTCAAGTGAATTTTTAATCTATGTCATAGACCAAGGGCTTAGGCTGCTCTAGACAAACTTGTTGCGGAGCCCATTTCCTCCAAACAAAATGCTATGTTGGTATAGTGGCACCATGATCATCCCTCTTATAAATAGATAGAGAAATTAGAGATGGTTTCTTTCCGAGTTGATAAATATGCTTTAAACCATAGATGGGTACATGAAACTTTAATCATGTTGATCATCAACACAATTGGTGTTTGTAAATGCCTTAGAATGATTTGTTCTCATAGAATTATGCTTCAAATTATATTGATATGTGTTAGCACTTTAATTTGTCCTTTCTATGAGTACTCAAATTGGAATAGTGTGCGAGGAAGTCCTTTTTTCCAAATTTGAAAGGGAAGTTTCTTGGTCTAATCTACTCGTGAAATATAAAAACAAATGAACTAGATTGTTACTTATACACACTATATAATTATCATATGGTTTTTTGCAGGTGAATAGAATATTGACAAGAAAACTAAAAGTATTTTTTTGATGTTGAAGGTTGGAGCACAAGACTGAAAGAACTTTATCTCTCTATTCTTTAATCATAATTTTGGCATTGTAGGTTGAGAGCATTTCTTTTAGGTATGAAAATATTGCTTTCTCTTCTTTCCAAATAAAACAATTTCTTAAAAAGAAACATGTGAGCCTATTCAAGCTTGGTAAGCTCCAAATTCTATGCATCGTATGATTGAGAGGGCTTCACTTTTATTCTATAATGGATCACAATAACAGATTTTTTCAAGAAAATTAACTATACTGATAGAAAGAAAACCTTGTTGTGATCAATATGATCAAACAAATATGAGTTGGACAATGAAGTTCGTGTATTTCTCTGAAGTACTTGTTTATTTGTGGTATCATTCTTCTTGACACTAGCATTTCTTTCATTTAGGATCTAACAAGACTATTTGCACTTGTTTATAGTCTTGTTTATTTCTTATGGCCCAAGCATTAATTGCTTCAGTTTTGGCCTCTTGTTATGTGTATCCTAGTCTTTGCTATTACAATTGAGAGGAAATATATAGTTACATTGACATATTTTTGGTTATTTGTGGACATATAATAAAATGTCTGTATTTCCTAACTTATCACAAAACTTCAGAAGATTTTGCTGATCAATGACTAGGTCAAAATAGTAGCTTAATCATCTGTCTACTTATAGGTGGCCTTGAAGGGACTAGAGTATACTAAATTTTGAACACATGGTAATTAATTCCCACATGCTTTGATGTAATGCCCCTTTTTGAGTGAAAAATTAATTGCTCAAATAATCGATGTACTTTATTCATGAATATACAACGTATATATAGAGAATTACATGACGGTGTTTTACAAAGAACAAACTGTTTAACTGAAGCTTCAAATTGAAGCTAAAAAGCTAAATATGCTTAAAAAGCAAAAAACTAAAAACGAAAAAGCTACCTACGCCTTCTAATAAAAGAAGCAGTAGTTACACTAAGACGACAACTAAGATGACCATTATAAATATAATATTATTTTAATACCCTCCCTAATGGTCATCGTACTCAATACCCTACAGAAGACATTGCAGGGCTTTTGATCATAGACGCAAAGAAGGCTGCCTCTTCTCTTCAAAACACTCTGCTGTTGTGGAGACCCTCCCAAAATCTGTAGAATGTTAATGATCAAGAATACTAGAACTGTCCAACCTAATGTAATCCTCAGAAGCCTGAAACCACGATTTCGAGGAAAAATCAGCAAATCTTCCGAAGAGCAACAAACACGATCTTGACAAAAACCGCAAAAACTTTTGTAGATGAGCATTGAGCATTGTTCACTCTAGCATCTCCAAAATAGACTGCAAGATACCATAATTGTAGATGTTCGCCCCAACAACGCCAGGTGCGACCGAAAACAGATTGCAACAAACCACAATTTTTGTGGAAAGAAACGTCAAACCCTTAAACAGGAACCCTCTAAAAGAGAATTCACAATTTTTGAGGACAAAATCAACAAACCCATAAACCTAAGGTTACAAATCATCGTTTTTGTGGAAAAAATGGTAAAACCTCAGATTAACAAAATCCCATGCGAACATTGCAAATTACAGATGATTCCAAAAAAACCAACAAACAATTTTTTAGGAAAAAATTGTGAAAACCCTCAAACAATTTTTTAGGAAAAAATCGTGAAAACCCAGAATAATGTTTTTAAGGGAAAAAATTATAAACCCCAGAAATAATTTTTAAGGGAAAAAATTATAAACCCAAGAAATAATTTAAGGAAAAAATTATTAAAACCTAGAAAAATAATTTTTGTGGAAAAAATTATAAAACCCAAGATAATTTTTTTGGAGAAAAATTATAAAACCCAAAATAATTTATTTAGGATTAAAAAATAAAAAAAAACCTCAAATAATTTTAAAAAAATAATAAAAAAACCCTAGTATTTTTTTCGGCGAAAAAAAATCAGAAAACCCTGAATACTCCAATGTGGCGAAAACACAGGAAGAAACAACGCCATCGCACAAAGAGAAAAGCCAAAAACGTGCAACCTGGAAAACGTCAGAAAAATAATGAAATCGCGAACTAAAGCCTGTTCACGCAGGAGATCACGTCTGTAGAAATCGCAAACTGGAACTAGAAATCGCGAATTGAAACCAGAAATTGTGCGGATAAAATTGAAATCTGCTGAAAAATTTCCGTTGCAGAAATAAACCCTTCTCGGCGTCACCAAAAACCCTAGCCATCGATAGAAATCAATCCGTTGTGAAAAATCTGGGATTGTAAAAAAAATTGCGACTGCAGAAATTAACCCAACTATAAAAAAAACCCCACTGCCGCACAGAAACACAAACCTGAAAAATAAATTGCTATCGCCCACAAAATGCAAAAATCGTGCATGGTGAAAAAAATGTACCCTTCTTCAGAAATTCATAGAGAAAAAATTTGTGAACGCTATTTTTCTTGAGAAAAAAAAATCCGCCTAGAAGATTCCACGAATTTGTCCTGCATAAATGTGACCCAGAAATTTTTTCAGAAAACCCACGATAATTTCAGACCAAAAAACTTTCGAAAATTGCACCATTGAAATTTTTTTTGGAAATAAATTCCAGGCAGTAAGACAGGTGAATTTTATTTAAAAAATTCGCCATACCCTAAAATAGCCCATCGACATGCTCTGATACCATGAAAAATTAATTGTTCAAATAATCGATGTACTTCATGAATATACAACACGTATATAGAGATTTACATGACGGTGTTTTAAAAAGAACAAACCGTTTAACTGAAGCTTCAAACTGAAGCTAAAAAGCTAAATATACGTAAAAAGCTAAAAAGCTAAAAATGAAAAAGCTAACTAAGCCTCCTAATAAAAGAAGCAGTAGTTACACTAAGATGACAACTAAGATGACCATTATAGAACAAATATAATATTATTTTTAATACTGAGGAGTAGTTGGAAGTGACCATTTAGCCTATTTTATTCTTGTAGGCTAAAGTTGGGATATAAGCTAAGCTGCTGAATGGTGGGATTTTTCAGGCGATTCCAGGTACGAAACGTACCTGAATTGGATTCTGAAATGAGTCTCTTGTGGTGCATCCAGGGTTCATGTTTTTAGATGCCGAAATGTTTAGTAATTCTAGTTTGATCTTTTTAAAACTAAATTTAAATTAGTATGTTATGTTTCAAAATTTGAAATTTGTAATGGTTTTGTTTAGCATATCTATTGGTATATGACATTCTAAACTTAATTCTATTTGATATATGAACGTACCAAAAACGTATCCAACCCCCCAAAAAACTTTTGCCATACCAACATTTCATACCCACGTATCAGTTCCCGTTCCTGTACCTGATTCGGCGACTAAGGATATACGGGATTAAACTTATTTAATGTTATCCAATAAAGCACATTTCATAGGTAAATTTATTTAATTACTTCAATAAAGTGACTTAAGTGAAAAATTAAAAGGAAATACTAAATTCGCTTTATTAATGGGCTTTAATGATTAATTTTAAAGGAGGAATTTGAAAAGACCTTTGTGAAAGTTCTTTGGGTTATTAAAAAAAGAGATTTTGGAGCTCATTTCTTCATGCTTGGCTTACTTTCTTATTTCTAGATTTTGGGTGAGCTTCTTGTGGAGTAGAAACCCTAGGACAAAAGCCCTAAGGGCAATTGGTTTCAGTATTGAAAGACCTACCTTAGGTGGTTACAGGTGGAGTCATACAGATTTTGCACTTGGATTTAACATTGGGAGATTACGAAATTTGTGAAGTCTTGTTCCAAGACAAATTTTAGAGTTTGGAGTTTGAAGGTTGCTAGGAAAGACTTGGACGCCATGATAAAATGAGCAATAGAATGTTGGGCAATTTATTCCTTGGTACTGGGCGATAGAAAGATATTATTGTGGCGTGAGTCTATGGGAATGTTTGACTGAAAATCTTGGTTGCTGTCCTTTGTATTCGCATTAAGGATTCATCCCTAGTTAGACTTGTAGAATGGAAATAGTTTGCTGGCCATTAATCTCCATTGGTGGTGTGAATAACTTCTAGGCTAGTGATTGGAATTCTATGCTAGCAATGCTAGCATGAGCAGTATGAAGAGCAGGCCGTATGCAATATTGCAGCCTTCATAGTGGGTGATTAAACACTAATGTGCTGGACATGGGGATATATGAGTCAATTTTCATGAGTATGGGAGTCATTTGCTAATTCAACCTTCATTTCTGCTGGAACATGGTAATCTGTAGCATATTCTGTGGTTCGTGGGAAGATTGCAGACTATTCTTCTTGCTGTGACAAACCTGCAGCCCTTTGCCTAGCTGGGCGATAGCATTTTTCTGAACTATTTGACATCACGCAGGCGTCTTACATTATTAACACTGTTGGAAGTGCCAAACCTGCCATTATAAAGGTTGGCAACTGAGTTATCTGCTTCTATTTTGCATTGGATAGTATTTGAACAATATCTCTGTAGTCTGTTTCAAAACAGCAATATGTATTGAATGAAAAGCTCTGTGATCAATATCATCTGTTGAACTACTCTTTACTGAATGTTATATACATTTGTAATACATATCTATGCATGCAATGTTATTTAAATTTAAGCCTGCAACAAACATTTCTATATTTTCAAATCAAACTATTTGAAGGGAATCGTGCTCACTGAGTTTGGAATAAAAAGTGCAAATGCAAAAAAAAATTGGTGCAAAATATGGCAAGGGATATTACATTTGAGTAGGTATGCATCATTATCTTTTATTAGATCATAGTTTGAAGACTTGGTGTAGACTAAACCCAAAATTTTTGACTCAGGCTTGGTGAAATGCAGCAAAAGAAAAATAGAGAACACGAAAGTCTAATTTGATTATCAATGTGTCACAATTCAAACATTACATATTTCATATGACTCTCAAATGCTCAAAATTTCAAATTTCAAAATTTTAAAGTCAAACAATGCTTTTTTAATACAATAAAATTATAAGTAATAATTGTATAAAAGCTCTATAATTGTTTACATATGTTGATATGTCAAAATAGAACGAAATACTTCAATACAAAAAAAAATACAACCAAATACAATCTGCAGCTTTCTCCCCCCCCCCTCTCCAATTGTAACTTGATTTTCGGGCCTCAAACTGGAAGGAAGTAGGAAGCAAAATGATGATTGATTGTTTCCTTACAAATGTTGCTCCTTTCTCTATTTCAGCAAGATTTTCATTACTAAGCATGACATCACTATGTTCTTTGACGGCCCAATCAGAAAAATGATTGATGTCATCTATGTTGATGACACCAAGAGGAGGACCCTTCACCTTTAGTGTGTTATTGCTTTCACAATTTAGGATTTGCAAACAAAGACAGGGTCATCGAGGTGCTCTTGGGTCAAAATATTTCTCTTCTTCATGTGAATGCTTTCAAAAAGGCTCTAATTGTGTTCATACCTAGAAGCACTACTAGGTTGGGACAAAACATAGATAGCTAGCCTTTGAAGATTTGGTGTCTCAATATCTTAATTCTCCCATCTCAAATCTACAGTTTTATTTAAACTATAATAATTAAGTGAAAAATTAGAGCCTGTTCAAACTTACAAGTTTCTACTTGTAGTATTAAGCTAAAAATTGAAGGAATATTATTTTTACCTACCTGTCATTTTTCTTGTCTTTGAATTGCTTGAGGTGAAGAAAACAGCCTCCCTGTGCACCCTTGTAGACCTTCATCTTATTCAGAATTTTTTCTCTCATCTCATCATCTAGCACCAATTTATCAATTCATGAAACAATGTTTGCCACAACCTCCAAATTGCCCTTAAATGTATCAAAGAAGTAGAACTTTGGATCTAGGTAGTAGGCAAAGACATGTACCGGTTGGTGGAGTTGGTTGGTCCATTTATGATCAATGATGCACCAAAGGATCTCATATTTCTTTTGTTTCCATTATAGCAATTCAAAATGGCCTCTTTAGCACTATCCATGGCCTCGTAGAGGTAACCCATCAGCTTGCCATCCCTATCCATCAAATGAAGAACCTTGATCAAAGGTTTTGTCCCCAAAAAATTGGAAACAAATTCAAAATTATTACAAAATTAATGTAATGTCCCCTTCTTCAACTTAGGAGTTCGGAGGGAACCCTTTAGTCTATTTCATTCCAATAGAGGCTGATTTGGGTGTTTGGAGAGGGAATATTGCATTTAATTAAATTTAAATCATCTTACATTATTATTTTATGGACTAATTTAATTTAATCAGTTATTTTATATAAAAGATGACTATTTGTGTTAAAGTGACTTTTCAGGGACCCAAAAGTGAATTAAAAATTAAATGGGGTCACTTTATGCAAAATAAAATTAGTTCTCAAAAGTTCATAGGTGGGATATAAAAGGAGGTTGCAAAAAAGAAATTTAATATCTTTGGTCATTTCATTATTCATATTTTCTCATTGTGAAGTTTGGACTTCTTTGGTCAACTCCACTAGGACAAAGACCCTAAGGAGCTTTAAAGGCTCACAAAATCGCCGCTCCCTTGTTGTGCCTACCAAAGGAATCATACCAAGTGTGAAGGCACAAGGTGAGACATGGGAGACAAACAAAGTGACTTGTAGGGTTCAGCTCTGTCAAGGACAACATTACCAGACCTGCAACATTTATTGCAAATACGTTTATACGTTCAACGTCAATTGTATAAATCTCTTGAACCAGCTGCCTTGTATCAGCAATTTGTTTTTAATTTTATATAAGGTTAGAGATTGTGAATTTAACTCTGGTTTAGTATAAAAATCTGTTCTCTGATAATCATTGGAATCAGAAGATTATAGCAGATATTATATGATATGAACAGCTATATTTCATATTTGCAGTAGTTCGTGTCATTGACATCATTATAGTTTCAATCTATGCATGAAATTTTGTCAAACAATTATGCATCATTCCTGCGAAACTTGCAAACCAAGAAAACAAACATTATATGAACACAAAGGAATCAGTAAGGGTCTTTACAATTAACCTTCCCCTCCCCCCAAAAAAACAACAGGTAGATAATTGTGTATAAAATTTATGTTCATATATGTTATTTGAGTACCTCCTCTGTATTTTTCATTGATAATTCATCAAAAACTGTTCTTGCAGCCTTTTCCCCGTTGTTTTTTTGGCACATGAAGAATTCATCTATGAATTGGATACAAACATTTTCTTGAGAGATGGAATTCTGGTAACATGGATCTTCTTATTTGTGTTCATGTGGTAAGGTTTTTGTTCAAACATTGACACAAATTTAAACATGAACACTTTCAAACATAGATATTCATTATTGCTAACTTTACAAACTCTCATACCTACAACACAATAATCTAACCTCAGCTTGAACGAAAACTTTTGCAACATAAATCTCGCACAAATTCTCATTATAGTCTATGCGCTAAAGGCATTTACGTATAAAGAAAAGCTTTAAAGGAGACAAAAATAATTAAATAATGCCTTTAAAGCTCCTTTAAGTCAACCCTAATCTGTGTCCTTTGAAAAGACGCAATAATCATTCCAAATAGCGTGAAATAGTCTCCTTTCATCTGCTTTATCATTTTCTTCTAAAAATAGGTTGCCTATGTCAAAGAATGGCTATGTTTGACATTTTTTCCTTTAAAACACTTAGGTTTGGTGTTGATACTAAACTTGGGCAATTTTTCTTTGAGTGGCTTTGCTGCAAAAACCAATGTACCCTTTGTTTTGTGTTTTACTTGAGTGCCTCTCACTTAATGTCATGCCCCTTTTTCAGAATTAAATTAATTGGGAGAACGGATATCCTATTTCTTCATTTCCCATAGGCTAAGGCATAAAGTTAGGGAAATGATTGATAATAATATTTTATGTACAAATTTATTATTATTATTATAAGGTCCCTAACTGGGTCATCATAAGGCCTCATATCGTATTTCAATTAAAAAGTGTTTTTTTGAGGGAGTTTTAGGAAAGAAAAGGAAATTCAAATTAAGAGGTCCAAAATGAATTTATAAAAGGAGGGTGAATTGATCAAGTCGATCATCCATTTGTTTTGGTAATAACATTTTTATCCAGACCTTAAGCATATGTCTTCATTTTCTCATCCATGGACAAAAACTCTTGGTGTGTGAGAATTTGAGGATGAAAAGCCTATTGGTTTTCACTTGGCCCTGGATGATGAAAATCTTCTTGGTTTCTAGTTGAGATTAGAGGATGGAAACCTTTTTGTCCAAGTGAGGGATTCCATCTAGGGATCATGTCGGTGTTGAATTTTGTAAGTTTAGTTCTAGATTCAGGTAAATAAGGATCATGCTGGGGGATTTCATTTGCATTGGAAGTTGTGGACAAGTTGCCAAGGAAAATTGTCAAGTTTGCAGAGGAATTGCTGCTTCTGCCATTGTCTTCACCGTACTTCTTTCCAGGTGGCCATAAAGTTTGAAAACCATTCTATTTGTCACCTTTGAACTGCTCTTGCATTCGTACAACAATATGAAACCTATGAGTGGGCATTTTAATATATAATATTCAGGAAATTGTTGTATTAGCTATCTGGTTTAGTATATTAGCATTTGTAATTGTTCCAACAGCTGTAATAAATTAAAAACCAGATTTGCCAAAAGGACTTATCATTTAATTTTAATGTTTTTTGTTATTCTTTATTGTTGCATGGAAAAGGAATCACAAAAAGGCAATTTTGATTAAAATTTGGAAAAAAAATATTATAGTTGTATTAGAGCTTTGATCTTGCTAGGCTATAGGGTTAGTTCTAACTTTTAATGCAGCCAGGGAATGAGAAATTAGATTTTATGAGAGGAAACAAAGAAAGTTACAGAATCAGGGTGATGAAATAGAAGTAGAAATGGGGGAAAGGAGTATGAAGAGAAGGTAGATATCCAATATAATGCCATTGCCAATATGAGCCAAGGGTGAAAACAAATAATATGTCTCATGGCACTTATTACAGGCAATGCAGAATCTTAATATTACAAGGCCAGTTCAAATCCCTACAGGTGAAGGAAGTGCTACTGCAAATAACAAAACCATTGTGGGTTTTGCATCTAGGATTTTTTAGGCTAAATTCTTACAAAGAGAAGTACAAAGAGAAGAGCCAAATGAAGAAGAGAAATATTAAAATAGAGATAATTTTGTAGCTTATTTTGATGATATAGAGATCTTGGACTGAGAATTCATATAGAAACACCTCTCAGCAACTTCTGCACCATGAAAATGAATTGGACAAATGGATGAAAGAAGGCCAAATATAAACCAGCTTCATAGAGATTTGCAACACAGATTGGGTAAGTTAACAATTCTTACTTCTGATGGTTCAAATAAATGTACAACTTGTGTTTTGATTCAGAAATTATATGCGTATTTTTTCACCAAACACTATGTATAAGGAAGAAGTTATAAAATTTGCTACCTTTTATCTGAAATGCATAGCACACACGTGGTGGTGCTACAGATTGGTTACCTAAGGGCATAACTTGATTAACACATATGATGATTTCAGTAAGAGATCAATTGACAGTTTTGATAGAAAAGATTCAGAGACCCATTTCAAAGAGTTGTCTCAGCTGAGGCAGTATAACATTAAGGGCAGTCATGTGGCAAAATTCCAGAGATTATCAGTGATGGTTTAGGATGTCTTGAAAGGAGGCTTACTATGCTTTTTATGTAGAGTTTGACCAAACCTTTTGTTGGTGTAATTATTTATTCATGTTGGATATTATTACACCTTAAGTTTACTTAGGATAACGCATTTCATAATAGTCTG
This sequence comes from Cryptomeria japonica, assembly GCF_030272615.1. Classification (NCBI taxonomy): domain Eukaryota; kingdom Viridiplantae; phylum Streptophyta; class Pinopsida; order Cupressales; family Cupressaceae; genus Cryptomeria; species Cryptomeria japonica. The sequence continues at coordinate 488,386,414 of NC_081411.1, forward strand.
GGTATGAGACACTTGGGTGTTTGTGCCACATTGGGATAGTGTGTGTAGGAGAATTTCCACTTTTTGTGGTCTTGTTGTTACATTCCACCTTTGGTGGGTGATCCACCTCATGTGGAATATTATAATGTTTCTCCTACCTACCACACCTATTTCCTACCTACCCTTGTTTCTTATTGAGCTACATGTCATGTTTGTGTGCTCACATATCTATATAGCCTTGCCTATATAAGTAGGCTCATCTACATTGTATGTAACAACAACTAATTGAACAACAATTGGTCATTTATCTATTGATGAGAATATAGTTTATTCTTGTCCTATATTGTCTCTCTATTTTGTACTTTTCATTGAGCTCTTGATCTTGGCAAAATCTCACATGGTATCAGAGCCATTAGAGCGTCATTGATTTGTCTTTGAGAGACATTGTTGAAGGACGTCAAGAGACAGATCTGAGTAGCATCTTTTGGAGGCGTCCTAGACCAGATCCGACCTTGCCATCGTGTCTGGGTGGCCGTTTCCATAAATTTTGACTGTAAGTTTGACTATATTTGGTGAGGGAAATTTTTTTGCCTATTTGGCTATTGTCGTACGAATTTTGTAAAAAAAAAAAAATAAAATTTTTGCGATTTTAAAAAAAAATTTCTTATTTATTATTTTTCGCACTTTTTTTAATATTCATTTGAAAAAGTTTTTATTATCAAAACATTTTCAAAAAAAAAAAAATTTTTTTGGGGAGGGGTTATTCACCCCCACCCTCGGTACTCCGCATGCTGCAGTTTTGTGTGCAGGGGGTTTCTGTCGGCTGTCGTACTGGCCCAGTCCATCGTATGCTGCAGCATCTCCCGGCCTGTTCCCGGCGAACCGTCCTCTCTCGGCGGTCCCTTCTCTTCCGGCGACCGCCCGTGGTAGCTCCCGCTAGAGCCCATAGTCACTTCAGCGACGCCCATCTCCCCTCGACCAGCGACCCTGCAAACCCGGACCGCCGCTGGCACTTCCTGACGACCCCCGTTTGTCTTCCGACGCCGTGTACGATCCACTGGCAGCGCCGCTGCCGGTTGCATCCTCCCGCCGTCGTCGCCCGAGCCAAACCACCGTCGCTACACTCCTCGGCCGACCCCACGCGGCTTTCCTGACTGCCACATGGACCTCGAAGCATGGAGCCTAGTTACCGGGCAACTCATCTGCCCTGTCAGCAGTCCACGCGCACAAACACATCAGCCCTCCATACCTTGCCACATCAGCGACCGCATCACAGGCCGTACTGCCACCTCGACATCCACGCCGACAGACACGTTAGCAGACTGTACACTTGCCACATCATCATCCGCCAATCCATAACTGACACGTGTCAAGTCCATACTGTACGGACGCACAGTCAACAGGGGAGTGAAGTTTTCTGCGACGGTCATACGACCGTCAAATTTAGGCTTGTGTTTTGCTGATGTCATCATTTTTTTTGAAATTTTTTTACCGCTCACCATTGAACTTTTCAGTTTTGTAGTTCAACTTTGGAAGGCCATATCTTGCTCATTTTTGCTCCTTTTTGGGTGCATTTTTATTTTAAATGGGCTAATTTTTCATGTACTTTCTCGTGGTGGCATTATTTTTTGATTTTGATGGACAGATTTTTCAAAAATATCAGTTTTTGGTGACTGTACCTGTCCAATCCCCGTTTTTGCAACTTCTAGGACTCCGTTTGGGCTCATACGAACTCCTTTTCAGGTGCTATTTTTTTTGAAAGTGCTTAATTTTTTGTCTACTTTCATAATCTGCTATCAGTTTGCAGTGATTTTGAGTAGAAATTGTACTTTCAGCATATGGTCTTTTTTGGCCAATTTGGCACTTGTGTTGCATAGATCTATCTTTCTGGTCTTTTGCATTATAGTTCTTAGCCTATTGGGGCAGTTGTAAAACAAAATCAGAAGTCCACCTTGCCATTGTTTGCAAGTAGCCCATTGTACACACTACATATATAGTGCCAAAATTATCATTTTTTTTTTGGGGGGGGGGGGAACTTTGATTGAGTGAATTTGGGGGGGGTGTGTCTCTTGTGTTCTTTCCATTTTGCTGCTATGGGTTCTTCTAAGTTTCCTCTCTTAACTCCTCATAATTATGCTACTTGGAAAATTGATGCATGGAGTAAACTTATGGAAAAAGGACTAACTCATTACATTGATGGAACTATTGTTGCTCCCACTGATCCTAATGCTGACCTTGTTGCTCACTTGCACTGGCTCACTAAAAATATCATGGCAATTGGTACCTTAAGAAAGTATGTATCAAAGGATCTCGTTTTTCATATTGAGAATTGTACCTTAATCAAGGATGCTTTACAAAAGTTTCAAGACTTGTATGGTCAAGTTGATGAGATTAGGGGATATCAGATTGATAGTGATCTCACCATGTTAGATCCCAAGAACTTTGATACTATACAAGATTATGTCACTAAGGCAAAAGAGTTGAAGGCACAACTCAAAGATTGTGGCATTGATAAAAATGATACTCAATCGATCTTCAATTTGATGGGCAAGCTTCCACAAGAATATGCAGCATTTGTTTCTAGTTTCCAAACCCATAGGATGACAATGGGTTCAAGCTACACAATGCCTACATTTGATGCTTTCGCCGAAATGTTGATGATGGAACAAACTAAGTTGATAAGCATGGGCATTCTTAAGGCTTCTAAGTCTCAAGCATTAGTGGCAAATCAAGGGAACAAAGGAAATCAAGGAAATGACAACTCAAACAAGAAGAAATGGCAATCAAAGCCTAAGGACAAAGCATCACCTTCTCCACACCAAGGAGATTCATCTTCTTCCAAGAAGGACAATTCACCAAAGAGGGAGAGACCTACTTGTGCCTATTGTAAAAATGTTGGTCATGAGCATCGTTGCCATTCTAAGAAGATTGATGAGCTCACACACATCCTCAAAAAGCACAACATTGATTTGCCTAATGCCTACAAGAAGGAGGATTCATCAACTTCCACTTCCTCACATTCAAAAGGGAAAGGGCAAGCACTCATGGCTTCTACAAATGGGAAGATTCACTCTTTTGGGACAAGAAAAGGAAAAGCTCTTTGTGCTACTACAAGTCATGATTTAGGGAGATGGCTTCTAGATTCAGGGGCTTCTCATCATATGGCATCTTCGCAGTCTATGTTTTCTACATTTGAGCCTTGCACCATGCCGCAAATTTTGATGGGCAATAATACATACATGGATGTGATTGGGAAAGGATCTATTGCCATTGGGAATAACTCCTTCAATGATGTGTTGTGTGTACCCCATTTGACAAACAATCTCCTTTCCATCTATCAAATCATACATGGGGCAACTAAGAGAATTGTGGAGTTCACACCTGAGTCAATTTTCATTAGAGACTTGGAGACTAGAGCTATCATTGCGACTGGGGTGGTTGATCATGCATCTCGGTTATACTCCTTTTCAGATTTTGTTGATGAGGATGATTTCACCTATGATGATTCTTCACATGATGATTCTACACATGATGATTCTACATATGATATTTTAGATTTTGAGGATAACTTTGGGTACTTGAACTTGGGGATTTTCACATGTGATCCTGTTCTTGAGCCTTGTGTTTCATCTCCTCCTCTTGATATCACATCACCTATTGCACCTGATGATGCAGATAGTGCGACAGTTTTGCCTTCTTGTGATTCAGTGCAACAGGATATATCTTGTCTTCCAGCTTCAGTTTCATGGGATGATTACTTGACAGACATTGCATGTTTGTTTGTGGAGTCCTACATTGCAGATTTGGGATACATTCTTGATGATATTCATCTTCCCTTTGATGAAGATGATCCTTCTTCAATTGTTGCGAGGGAACACTTTGACCCTCGTGTTCATTCTCTACATGATCATTCTTTTGAGGTTGACATGATTGTGGGTTCTTATGTACAGCAGTTGGAGGAGGTCTCTTTATCTTTAGAGGAGACATGTGAATCTTTGGGACTTGTTCTACATTCTTCTCCACTAGATCTTGGAGTGCCTTTTTCAGCAGTGTGGAGTAGTTCACTACCTTTGGAGGGGGTATCTTTCAGCATCGACATGGGGACACTTGAGCAGTTTTCAAAGACTTCATTCATCATGAGTTTTTTTCTACTTCTTCCCTTCATGATTGGGGAGATTTCATGGATACACCTTTGGTTTTGTTTCTTCCTAAGGGGAGGAACATTGTTCGACGTTCATGGAGCAGTTTCTTCATTCATTCTTGAGCTTCTATCATTGGTGCAGATTCTACATTGAGGGGGGGCTACTTGGCTTCTCTTCTCTAATATGGGGGGGACTTTTTCCTCACATGGGGTTTTGTTCCTCTCACATTTCTATGAGAGTTCTCTTGTATAGTTTTCATCTTTCTTTTTTGGGGGAGGGTTTTTTCCCATTGGGTTTTTCTCTCTTTCCCCGCTTTGTGAGAGATTTCATTGCATTGGTTTGCTTTGCATTTGCATTTGTACATGGGTACCTAACATGGCCTAGTAGCCGGGACCCATCTTGCATTGCTTAGTTGCATTGTAGACTTAAGTGCATTCCCCTAGGTTACACTTAAGGGGGGGTGTTGGTGTAATTATTTATTCATGCTGGATATTATTACAACTTCACAAATTGTTGCACTTGCTGCATGATATTTTGCCTATGCTGAAGAACGAGCAACTGTGGTTTGCTTCTTACTTCCCCAAGAATTAGGTCCTGAACCTAGGAAGAAAACAAATCCAGAAGTGGATTTTCTATCATCAATTGAACCTGCATAGTTTGCATCTGTATATCCTATCAAGAAGGATTGATCACTCTTTTTCCCAAACCATGATCCATTGTACCATGTATATACCTTAAGACCCTTTTTGTTGCATTCCAATGGTACATTTTTTATTCTTGCATGAATCTTGATGGATAATTAACAACAAAACTAATGTCTGGTCTAATATAAGTCAAGTAATTCAAATCTCCAATCATTTGACGATAGAGAGTTGCATTCACCTGAGAAGATGTATCAGGTGTAGATGACTGGAAACCTGATTCCGTAGGAGTAGATACAGGTTTAGAATCCATCATTTTGAATTTCTCAAGTAGTGTCTCGACATATTTCCTCTGTGACACAAAGATATGGTGATATGTTTGTCATACCTCCAAGCCTAGACAATAGTGTAGTAGTCCGAGATCTGTCATATCAAATGCTTTCTTGAGATCATTCTTGGTTGTCTCAACCATTGCTTCTGAGTTGCTTGTGATAACTAAGTCATCAACATATACATTAATGATCACAATATCCCCCCCTTGATCCTTGAGATAGAGATTCGGATCATATAGATGCCTACTAAAACCATGTTTTAACAAATGTTCATCAATTTTGATATACCAGGCTCTAGGAACCTGTTTGAGACCATATAGGGACTTGACAAGTTTGCATGCCTTTTCCTCTTTACCAGGTGCAACGTATCCCCCTGGTTGGGTCATATAGACCTCTTCTTTTAGGTCTCCATTAAGAAAGACACTTTTTACATCTATTTGATTCAATTTCCATCCAAATTGTGCAGCTAGAGCAAAAATCATTCTAATTGTTTTAATCTTTGCTATGGGAGCAAATGTTTCCTCATAGTCTATGCCTTCTTTCTGGGCATAACCCTTGGCTATAAGTCTAGCCTTATATTTATCTATAATACCATCTGCTTTATACTTAGTTTTGAATATCCATTTACATCCAATTTCTTTCTTACCAGGTAGTAGATCAACAAGCTCTCAAGTGTTATTTTTCATCAGAGATTGATACTTTGCATCCATAGCCTCTTTCCAAGGCTTTGATTCAAGTGCTTCCTAAACATTAGATAGCTCAAAGTTTTCAACAACTGTAGTCATTAGAGCGAAGTTTACCTTATTACGATCCATGCCGCGAGTCCTTGGACCTGAAGTGGAAGTATTTGGGACTCCATCTAGCTTTGCATCTCGAATGGTACTAGTATACCACTTTGGTAAAGGTTTTGAGACATTGGTGGGTGTTGATTGACTATCAACATTCTCATCATTTTTTCCATCCATGTTGAATAGAGGAGGACTATTTGAAGTAGGTAAAGATGTAGGAGTACTTGACTCACTTTTTCAATAAAAAATTACATCTCTACTAATGTACATCTTTTTTGTGGTTGGATCCATAAGAGGATAAGCCTTAGATTCATTATTATATCCAAGAAGAATACATTTCATTGATTTTTCATCTAGCTTCTGCCTCTTTTGTTTAGGAATGTGCATACAGGCAGTGCATCCAAAAACACGAAGATGAGAGATAGAAAGCTTTACCCCTGTCCATGATTCTTCTGGTGTGAGCCATCAAGAGCTTTGGTTGGTGCATGATTCAAAAGATAAACTGTTGTGTGAAGAACTTCAACCCAATATGCATGCTATAGTTGAGAATCTTTCAACATATTGGACCATCTCCACGATGATGCGGTTTCTTTGTTCAACAACCCCATTTTGTTGAGGTGTGTATTCTACAGTCAATTGATGTCGAATTCCATGTTCCTTCAAATATGTGGAGAATTCTGCGCTAGTGTATCCCCCCCCCCCCCCCCCCCCCCCTCGATTTGAGCGGAGGACACGAATACGATGATTTGTATCTTTCTCCACAAGAGTGCAAAACTCTTGGAAGTAGGAAAAGGCTTCATCTTTATGTTGTAAATAATATACCCACATTTTTCTTGTGTGATCATCAACAAAGAGTTGAAAATACTTGAATCCATTATGATTAGGTGGCATGGGAGTTGTCATTTTATGACATCCTTGGTCCATCAGTGAGAACCGATCATAGATATGATCCATGGACTAGCGTCAAGGATAAATTCAATGGAATCATGAAATGTTTAGTGTTGTTTTGTCAGGAGGCGGAAGTTCTCAAGCCTTTTTCCCTTCCTTGAACCCGAAACCTCGGAATCTTGAAATTCTCAGTTCTCAAGCCTTTTTTCCTTCCTTGAACCGGGAATCCCGAGATTCCCAATTCTCAAGCCTTTTTCCCTTCCTTGAACCTGGAATCCCGAAATTCCCAATTCTCAAGACTTTCTCCCTTCCTTGAACCCGAAATCCCAGAATCTTGGAATTTCCAGTTCTCAAGCCTTTTTCCCTTCCTTGAATTCGAAATCCTGGAATCCCAAAATTTCTAGTTCTCAAGCCTTTTTCCCTTCCCTTAACTTGGAATCTCGAAATCTCGAAATTCCCAGTTCTCAAGCCTTTTTCCTTCCTTGAATCCAGAATCTCGGAATTCTGAGGTTCTCATTTCCTCTCCCTTTGCATCAAGGACGAACATCTGACTTCCAGTGACATCTACACTTCCAGATGGCGTGATCAACACTCAAGGCTTTTAATGCTCCACCAACCCTTGTGACTTGCCTACTTTCATTCATGGAACTACAGTGGCTCATTTAATGCTTTTTGCAGGATTGCCATCAAGTGGACTCTAAGGCCATGCTCATTTATGTTTACTTGATGGCCTTCATGTCAGGTCTGCTTGCCCCGACTTTGGAATGTCAAACAATCCACTTTCTAGAAGTATTTTTCTTCTTGGGATTGCCTTGTTAGGGTATGGCTAGGTTGCTTACATGCACACCATGTTAGGTCTGTGCACCTCCTTGCCTTCCGTGACTGACATTCCTCTGTGGACACCAGGGTCAAGGCTTCCTCTCCTTGACCATTGGTCTCTCCTCGGTTATATATAGGTTGTTAGGCCTTATTGTAAAGGGTTCTCTCCCTATTGGCTTGAGCTATTCTTTTCTCTTAAACTTCTCTCAAAGACTTGTATATTTCTTGCATTTCTGCCACTGTAAGTTTGGCCATTGGCCTTAGAATGAATTGAAATTATCATTCTTGCCTTCCTTCAACTTATGTATGTTGTGTATGTTTTCTTACCTTCATTGTAAGTGCATGTTTTGTGGCTTTCTCTTACGTATATGCTGTGTTAACTTGTTTCCGAGTTTGACTGGTGGGAAACCTTCTCCCTTTTGACATTTAGCAAATTCTAACCTCCATACATGCATTTGGGGTCATTCATGAAACTGAAGTTGGTGCATTTCCTGGGTATTTCGATTGATTCTGTGTCATTTTTGGGTGGGTAGAGAAACATCTCTTATCTTGGTGCATCACTTCTTTTATTTTAGCATTTCCTTTGCAAGTTGTTAGGATAGGTTTAGAAGTAGAATTTGGAGTGTTTGGTTCAACACCTGCACTTGGATTGAGAAGGAAGCTGGCCTTCTTCGGAGATTCAACCCCCTTGCACAAGGTCCCACACGTTGGGTTTGTTTCCATGTTTCACAAGGTTGCTGAGTTGATAGCTCAGCAAAGGCACAAACTTTTGTCACAATAGTTTTTGGCATGCCTAGTGGGACAGAGTTTCAACTTGCATGCTAAGGATTTGTTCCTCTTCTTAGTATCTTAGCCTTTGGAGGCAGTCATCATTCAAGCACTTGGCGACTCGACTCTCAAATCCAGTCTCTTGTTCATGACCTGTTGCTGATTTCATGCCCAGGATTCATACAAGGGTGTCTTCTAGAGGTAATTTCCAATTTTCAAAACTCTCACTTTCAAGTTCTAGAAGACGGAGAGGTAGACCTTTATTGTCACCAGTCAAGGGTGTCAAGTTTGTAAGCACTCCATCACCTAGGTCTTGTTCTACCCCTCCATTTACAAGATCATTACGGTTTAGAGCTCCCACCACCCATATCAATAGACCATTGTTTCAAATGGCTAGAAATCAGGTTTTTATTACTTTCAATGGGGGAAGTCCTCTCATTTTAACCTAAAGAAATGTAATGCCAATGGCTGCATGAAAGAGTATACCCTATTTCATTTGTGAAAATACTACTATAGAGCACATTCAAGACATTGCAAACATCTAGTTTCTCCATAATGTCACCGAGGTTGATGTTGCTGTTAGGCTCTTGGCCACTTCCTTGAAAGGAAAAGCTTTGCAGTGGTATAGAGGGTTACCACATAGCTCCATTCATAATTGGGACGAATTAGGGGAAAAGTTGTGTGACCATTTTGAAGACAAAAGTGATCACCTATCCCTGGTTGAACAACTAACTACAATCAAGAGGGCACCTCATGAGTTCATGGGAGACTTCAATTTCAGATTCTAAAAGACATAGAATAGAATCCTTGCCTTGGTAAAGCCATCTCCCAATCATGTCTTCTTGTATTATCTAAGAGCTCTCAATAGCGATGTAGCTGTCATGATACAATCAATGGGTGGAACTTCTCTACCAGATGCATATGACATAGCCATAAAGGCAGAAAATTGTTTGATATAGGCTGGGAAGATATCTCCAAGGCCGCCAATGCCTCTATTCCCAAAAGCTCCTACTCAACAGCCCACCTTGGCTCCTATCCCCATGGCGCCCACAAGCCATCCATCCACATCCACTTCATCCTCGAATGAGCTCCACGAGGTCAAGGCTCTGTTGTAGAACTTTGGCAATGAGTTGGTGACACTAAAGAGGCAACATGCTCAACACAACAGGCCTTATCAAGCACAAGATCAGAATTGCTAGTAGAATAGGCCACCTTTTCAATTTTCAAGGGCAAAACCAATGGAGTAATGCTAGCCCCTTGAATAGTTTGAATCCTATAGCTGCAAATAACTCAAAGGCAATAGTTCCAATGCAGAACAATCTCGCCCAAGAGCAATATTAGTGTCAACCATGCAATCTGCCACACAACCAAGGTGCATGCCAAAATGGAGAGTTTGTCCAAGCTCTAGTAGTGTTGAATGAGCCAACCACCTTTGGCCAGCAATATGATCCAAGTCAGCGAAGTGTTGGCAATTAGGCTCACATAAAAGGAGATTCTACTTTTGTCAATTGGCAAGAGGTAGAATTCTGTGGTATAAACCAAACAAATGGTGATGCTATGCTACAATACGCAAGGTCAAAAATGAAAGCGGTAGAGGGTGCCTCACCTTCAACATCCACCCAAGCTCTAACACCCAAGGTAGCTGTCCAGGATACAAGTCAAAATACCATTCAAGGGAGCAGGATGCAAGAGGAGGTCCAAGTTGCCCTAAGAACAAAGATAGACCTTGTAGCTTCAAAGGGGCCTTCAAAATCAGCTGGTGTTCCTTTCAATATAGTTGACCAAATGAAGAAGGCCAATCTCAATGTCACTATGTGGGAGGCCCTTTCCATTCCATCTCAAATGGATTTGCTGAAGGAGGCACCGAGGGACATCAACCAATTGAGTGACAAGGCAACAGTCAGCAAGAAGACAATTCCAACTAGTTTGGTACAGCCTGGGGATGTGTTGATGTGTATTTTGTACACGACCAAACACAGAATAAAATACCTAAAGGTACCTTATCCTCTCTTGAGCAAAGTTTCCCGACTGCTGAAGATCTCGCCGAAGGATCAGTTGAGGCAACTCCAAGGTTCTTGTATGTAGGTTCTCTACTCGTGGATAAGCTCTCTGTGGTATGATGTGATTTTGCTGGAATCACAAGGGGACTTACACTTGATGACTGAACGTCTGATTCGCTTTGATTATTACTGGAACATAGGATTTCACTAGTCTAGATTTTTGAAAAAAAGAAAAAAGAAAAAAAAGGATGAGGGCAAGGGAAGGATCTAATTCTGACACTAAGAATGTAGGAGCAATGATTGATCTTTGATGAAATTCTAACTAAGTCTTGTTTTGACATCCTAGGACCATCTCCACAAGGTTAGTGCGATCTTCGGAGGAAAGCTTTATGATGTTCAAATCATCACTACAGGCATAGACACCATCAGGCTGATGCATGTCAATGAAGAAGCGACAATTGAAGTTAAGCTCAAACTGAATGATTCCAGTTGACTACACAAGGCAAGTCTGCAATCAACAAATATTGCTAGTAGTATGGATATATGAATTTCACCATCAATCCAACACATTTCTTCCATTCATCTAATAACATGAAATCAAACCTAAGAAGTATAAAGACCATGCAAATTGTTGAATCGCCCCATAGATTTCACCATTTCTTCAATGAAGTTTACAAGTCTTTTACGACAACATCTTGGCAACAATCCTTGCCTTCTCTTTCTATTCTACTCTAACTTCTATTCTATTTGCTATTAATCATTAGCTATTCTAACCTCTATGAACTAACTATTAACCTTCTAGCTATTAATGACTAACTATTAGCCTTTACAAATGAAGAGCCAGGGCTTATATAGTGCCCACAATACAATTCAATGGCTTAGATCAATTTGAGATCAATGGCCGAGATTTTACACTGAAAACCCTAATTAGGGTTTGTTACAACAAACTTAATTCTGACCAATGAAATAATTGCATTATTTGGACACATATCTTCTCTGGAATATTCGACCAATGGATAGCCGGGGTAGGTACATCGAAGTTTGTGTCTTTTTTGATGAGTCAGGTACATTGAACCTGGACATGTTGAGGTGGACCAATCCAAATGGAGGGATGATGACTGGGACGCCACCTTGTCTGACACTTGCAACTTGGTATATATTCAATTTGATGATGTTGAGAAGATGACTTTAATTAACTTTTTTGACACCGTCTGCTTCTTCAACGAACCCTTTCTTTAATCCTCTTTTGTCTTTGATGTGCAGGATGGATGGTGTACCTTCCCTTAAAATGCTAGGCTGGAAGAGGTCGTGCCTGTCGATGCTGGACCGGAGAAGGCCGTCCTTGATGATGCTGGGCTGGAGAAGGACGTCCTTGTTGATGTTGGACTGGAGAAGGTCGCCTTTTAACTGCAAGACAAACAAAAAGATGATTAAGGACACATAATAAATTCATTTCAACATAGCATTTTCAACTTAAATCATCAACAAAAAAGATATTAAAATGAAGTTAGTTCAAGACTCTTTCCAGGGACAGGGCCTATAAGAATTTCGCCCTGGACCCTCTGGAAGGGTCAGGAGCGAATTTTGCATTCCTGGCTCATTTAGACCTCCTTTCAACGTTACCTCACAATTAGCTCCTCACCTGGCCCCAACAAGGTGAAAAATAGCAGTTTCAAAGGATTTCGCCCCGGACCCTTTGGAAGGGTCAGGAGCGATTTTCTTGATTAGGCCTCAATTACCCCATTTTTTCACTCCAAAATCCTCCGGAAGGTGAGCATATGCTTGTTTTAGTCCAACAAAGTCTAGGAATCCATCCTTTTAGCTTCTCATATGAGCAAATTAGGTGATAATGAGAATTTCGCTTTGGACCCTTTGGAAGGGTCAGGAGCGAAATTCCTTCTTTAGGCTTTATTTTACACTTCCTTTACTTCACTTCACCCTACAAGGCAATAATATCTCACCCCAGCCTCAACCTTGCCAGAGGTATCAACATTTTAGCTTCACTCAAGGGAAAAATGGTTGATTTGGAGAATTTCGCCCTAGACCCTTTGGAAGGGTCAGGAGCGAATTTCTCTCTTTGCTTGTTTTCCTTCACTTCAACTCATCTTGCAAGGCTTAAACAACCTCTCTCCAGTCTTTTCATGCCTTAGGAATCAAAATCTTGTCTTGACACAATGAGGAAATAGTGACTTTGATGAATTTCGCTTTGGACCCTTTGGAAGGGCCAGGAGCGAAATTCACTTTTTGCTTGCCTATTCACACTAAATTTCACTTTCTTCACTTCACTTCATGTGGAATCCCCCATATTGAACCCACTTCTCAACTTGGCAACATTGGTTCGATCTTCACAAGGCCCAAAAAGGAGAATTCGCTCAAGAAACTAGCCAGGGATAGGACCTATCCAGAATTTTGCTCTGGACCCTTTGGAAGGGTCAGGAGCGAAATTCTCTCTTGAGCTCAAAATTCACATTTTTTGAAGATCCAAATCTTTTCAAGGCATTCCAAATGGCTTCTTTTACTGCAATCTAGGCTTAGTTTTACTCAAACCTTGAAGAAAAAGGTGACTTTAGTGTTTTTCACCTTGGACACTTTGGAAGGGTCAGGAGCGATTTTCTCCTTTTGTAGCTCATTTTTGATCATTCCAACTTCAATCCACCTCACAATGCTAGGAAATATCTTTCTTCTTTCACCCAATCCAAGTTTGATTTTGTTTTGCAAGGCAGAATAGGAGATTTTAGGATTTTCGCCCTGGACCCTCTGGAAGGGTTAGGAGCGAAAATCCTCTTTTGGCCTAAAATCATCACTTTTGGAAACCAACATTAAGTCAAAGGTAGTCTCAAGGGCATTTATTACCTTAATCAAGCCTTGTCTTAGCATAAATTTGAAAGGAATGGGTATGTTTTAGGATTTTCGCTCCGGACCCTTTGGAAGGGTCAGGAGCGAAAATCTTGTTTTAGGGCTATCTTGCCATCCTTTCAACTTCAAATCATTTCCAAGGCATAGAACATCTTGTCTTTCTCCTTCCCATGGTATAAAAACCAAATTCTTATCTTGAATTGCAAGGAAAAAGGGGAATTTTAGAAATTTCGCTCTGGACCCTTTGGAAGGGTCAGGAGCGAAATTTTCATTAGGCTTTCAATCTTGCATTCTTAGCAACCAAAATTCATTCTAAGGCAATCCAAATGCCTTCTCACACCCTTGTCCTAGCTTGGCCTTGCCCAAAATTTTGAAAAAACAATGTTTTCAAGGATTTTCGCTCTGGACCCTTTGGAAGGGTCAGGAGCGAAAATCTTGTCTAGGCTCAATTCCTTCATCATTCATGGTCTTTAACAACTTAAAGTCATTCTTAAGGGCATGCTCTTCTTGATTTTGCCTCATCCCACACTTGACCTAGCAAAAAACTTGATAGCAAAAGAGGTTTTGAGAAAATTCGCTCTGGACCCTTTGGAAGGGTCAGGAGCGAAATTTTCATTTTTGACCCAAAATCATCATTTTCTAAACTTGAAACTTCTTTGCAAGGTAGGATTTCGTCCTTCATCACCCTAGGAATAAGATTTCATGTCCAAGAAAGGTCAAAAGGTAGGTTTATAAGGAATTTCGCCCTGGACCCTTTGGAAGGGTCAGGAGCGAAATTTCCTATCTTGGCTAGAATTCTTCATTTTCACAATCTTCTAATCATCTCCAAGGATTTCAACATGCTCATACTTCATCTCATCATGCCTTGGACACCAAATTTTGGCCAAATAAGGCAAGAAATGTGTTTTGGAGAGATTTTCGCTCTGGACCCTTTCGCCCTGGACCCTTTGGAAGGGTCAGGAGCGAAAATTCCTATCTTGGCTAGAATTCTTCATTTTCACAATCTTCTAATCATCTCCAAGGATTTCAACATGTTCATACTTCATCTCATCATGCCTTGGACACCAAATTTTGGCCAAATAAGGCAAGAAATGTGTTTTGGAGAGATTTTCGCTCTGGACCCTTTGGAAGGGTCAGGAGCGAAAATCTTAACTTGGGCTAGATTCTTCATTTCTCCCTTTCAAAACGACCTCAAGAGGCAAAGACAAGTTATTTCTCTTCCATCCACATCATAACAAATCAATACTTGACCTTTTTCAATGCAAAAATATGAGTTTTTAGGAATTTCGCTTTGGACCCTTTGGAAGGGTCAGGAGCGAAATTTTCATTTTTTGTCCAAAACCCTTCATTTTCAATGCTTTCAAACCTTTCAAAGGCAATAAGAATGTCCCAGCTTCCTTCCAAGGTACCCTGCAAGTCAAAGATTAGCCAAACTTAAGATGAAATGTGCTTTGGGAAGATTTTCGCTCTGGACCCTTTGGAAGGGTCAGGAGTGAAAATCTCATTCTAGGCTAGATTACTCACTTTTCAAACTTCAAACCACTTCAAGAAGCAAACTTAGACCATTTTCCACCCGAGGAAGAAGGTTTCAAGGTCAAACAAGGTAGCAAATGAAGTTTATGATGAATTTCGCTCTGGACCCTTTGGAAGGGTCAGGAGCAAAATTCTCCTTTAGGCCAAAATCTTGTTTTTCAAAATCAATCAAACTCCCTCTCAAGGCAAAAACATACCCATTCATCTCCCATCAAGCCAACGCCTAGCCAAAATAAGGAGGAAAACAAGAGTTATAAAGATTTTCGCTCTGGACCCTTTGGAAGGGTCAGGAGCGAAATTCCTAATCTTGGCCAAGATCCTGACTTCATTTTCACATTTCTTCATTCAAACAAGCGTTTTTTCCTTCATTCAAGCCTAGGAATGCATTAGTTGTAGGTTTTGGTCAAAGTAGAATGCCTTATGGAGAATTTCGCTCTGGACCCTTTGGAAGGGTCAGGAGCGAAATTTGCTTTGGACCCTTTGGAAGGGTCAGGAGCGAAATTTGACATTTTGAACTCTCCGTCAGGATCATTTTATGGAATATAACATTTAAGTATAAGTGTACTTTAAGTTATATTCCATATATACTTTCAGGATGTTTGAGAGTGGTTTCGGACCTCCAGGAGTTATATTGCAAAATCTAGTTTTTGGAGGATTCTTCAGTTTTCCAGACTTAGTCAAATTCCAGGATCAGGACATTCCAGACTTAGCCAAATTTCAGGGCATTTGAAGATCAGGATGACATTCCAGACTTCATCACTCACCAACTCGACCTAACTCAGATCTTCAAGAATGATACCCACTCACAAAGCAAGACACAATTAGCAACGAGAGCAAAACCAGGCCCTAAGGAAGACTCTTAAAGAAACCCTAATTTTGGGGCCCTGTGGACTCACCTTGGCTCAAGCAAAGCCTATAATCCAACGATCCCCTCGACAACACTCATCCTGCAAAGGCTAATAGACAAAACCCTAAAAGACCTAGAAAACAAACCCTAGAAAGCAAAAAAGTAGGGGTCCCCATTTGCAATGGGGCGATGTGTGAATACATCACAACAGGATG
The DNA here is from genome assembly GCF_030272615.1 of Cryptomeria japonica. NCBI lineage: Eukaryota > Viridiplantae > Streptophyta > Pinopsida > Cupressales > Cupressaceae > Cryptomeria > Cryptomeria japonica. The sequence goes on from NC_081411.1 coordinate 488,402,222, forward strand.
AAGGAGATTCAAGCAAAATTAGTAAGTCTCCCCCTTTCTATCTCTCTTTAATCATAGGAGATAACTTGGTTCTCAATTGTATGATAGATTCAGGGGCTAGCGGCTCAGTCATGCCTAAGAAGGTAGCTGACCTTCTTGGTATGGAATATGAACCCGTGATTAAGGGAGTTGTCCAATTGGATGACACTTCTATTAAGACGATAGGGGTTGTTAAAAATTTGAAGTTAACTTTGCATGCATGCCATGGTTGCATTGTCTTACAAGACATCAGTCATTGACATCCCTACCTTCTTTGCCATTTGTCTGTCTAGAGACTTCACAACCAAGATAGGTGGATACCTGTCTTCTGATTGGTCTCACATGCTATTTCAAACAAGGTATGGTACCAAGGTTACCATAAAAGCAGAACCCATTGCACAAAACCACATTGAGCCCTACACTCCTAGCCCCATAAACATGAATTGCACATTGCATGAAGAGGGGGAGGAGTGTATTGTTCGTGAGCTTGCTACTCTTCTAGAAGAGGTTCCTGATTGCTTGCTAGATGAGTGGGGCAACGCTTTCCAGTTTGATCCATTAGTTGAGAATGAGGAGACTGGGCTTGGTACCTATTGTATTCATGAGGAGGATTCTCCTATTCCTAACCTCATCAAGACACAAGAAGATCCGAAGGGGTTATGGAGTATGTTTTTTGATGGTTCAAGAAATAGGAATGGTGCAGGTGCTGGTGTGATGCTTGTTTCTCCTAAGCAGGATAAATATTTCTTCCCTTTTAGGCTTCATTTTGGTTGCACCAACAATGTGGCCGAGTATGAAGCCCTAGTCCATGGTCTCCAACTTGCACAAAAAAGAAAGATCAGATCTTTGCAAGTATTTGGGGATAGTGAGTTTGTTGTTAATCATATTAGAGCTCAAAGCATAACAAAGAACAACTTACTCAAATCGTACAAAGAAAGGGTTTGTGATTTGGTTGAAGGATTTGAGGCCTTCAACATCCAAAGCATTCATAGGAGTCAGAATAAGCATGCTAATAGGTTTGTAGTGGTTGGTGCTCAGTTTGACATATCAGCATATGTTGCAAGCAAGAAGGAACAACACATTAGGCTTGTTGTGAGGCCTACTGTCCCAGACAATCAAGTAAATTTGCAAGTATTTGAAAGTGATCAGCAGATTGTCAATTTCCTGCAAAATGAAGCAGAATTTTTTGCTAAAAATCAGTCTATGCTGCAAGACCAATATGGAGATCAGATTATGCAGCTTAACTCCAAGTTGCCTAAAGGTCTAGTTACCTTGGAAGGCATTTTCAACTTAGATGATCAACTAAAGAAGAAGATGAACCTGGCTGCAAAGAAGGGTGATTATAGGCCAATTGTTGTTTTTTGAGGGTAGGCCACTAAATTTGGGAAAGGTATGTTCCTCAACCGAACAGGTAATATTTGTTATGCTTTGTCAAATATATGATAACATAGTTGCTTGGACCTATGAAGATTTGAAGGGTTTTGACCCTAGCCTAGCCTAGCATACTATAGAACTAAACCTAGATGCAAAACTAGTAAGACAAAAGCAAAGGCCAATAAACCCCAAAATTGAGCCACTAATGAGGAAGGAGTTAACCAAACTCATAGAAGCCAATATCATCTTCCCTATCAAACAATCTTCCTGGGTGGCTAACCTTTTCCTTGTAAGGAAGAAGAATGGGGAAATCAGACTGTGTGTAGACTTTAGGGACCTCAATAGGGTCTCCCTTAAGGATCATTAGCCCCTTCCCTCCATGGAGCAAATTTTACAAAAGATCAGTGACTCAGAAAGATTTTCATTCTTGGATGGGTATTCAGGCTACAATCAGATTTTAGTCCAAGAGTCAGACCAATACAAGATTGCATTTACCACTAAGTGGGGTACCTATGCTTATTGTAAGATGCCTTTTGGGCAAACCAATGTAGGTGCCACGTTTCAAAGAGCAATGGACATGGCTTTCAAGGGTGTATTAGCAAAGTTTGTGCGTATATACCTTGATGATATAACTGTTTAATTGAAGCATGCAAATGATCATTTTGGTCATCTTGAGCTGGTGTTCATGAAATGCAGGGAATATGGTGTGTCTTTGAACCCAAGCAAATGTGTATATGCTACCGATCAAGGAAGATTGTTATGACACATTGTATCTAAGGATGGCTTAGCCATTGATCCAGAGCGAGTGGAGGCTATTTTTTCTCTTCCACTCCCCAATCACAAAAAAGGATTACAAAGTTTCCTTGGTAGGATCAACTTTATGAGGAGGTTCATTCCCAACCTTGCCACCATGGTAAAATCCCTCACCTCCATGGTGAAGAAAAATTTGCCTTTCAGTTGGACCAAGGAAGGGAGGGCTTGTTTTGAAGAAATTAAACAAGCAATTGCTCAGGCCCCTACTCTTGTCAATCTTAACTATGAAAACTATTTTATCCTCTATGCCTTTGGAGGAGAATCCAACATCTTAGCTGTCCTAACGCGTCTAAACAATGATAATTTGGAGCAACCTATTGCCTTCTTTAGTGAGGGATTAAAGGTTATGAGCTTAGGTATAGCTATGTAGAGAAGCAGGTTCTCACTATTGTAAGAGCGTTGAAAAAGTTTAGACACCTGTTGTCTAACAATAGGATCTAGCTCTTAGTTCCACATGCAAGTGTCAAGGATTTCCTTCTAAACAAGGACATCAGTGAGAAGAGGGTTGGGTGGATAACCAAGGTCATGGAATATGACATCAGCATCAAGATCACCAAGCTTGTAAGAGGCAAGGGCCTATGTGATCTAACTCTTAGTTTCACATGCAAGTGTCAAAGGATTTCCTTCTAAATAAGGACATCTATGAGAAGAGGGCTAGGTGGATAACCAAGGTCATGGCATATGACATCAACATCAAGATCACCATGCTTGTAAGAGGCAAGGGCCTATGTGAACAACTTGTCTCATCTTCTGAGACTCCTTCAGAGGTTGCCTTTGTGTTACAAGAGGATCAATCAACTAGCGATGACACTCAGGTCAGTTGGGTGAGTGACATGACCACCTTCTTAATGGAAGGTAGATACCCCCAAGGTCTAGATAGGACCAAAAGAAGACACTTAAGGTTGCAGTCCATCACCTATGTCTTAGTGGATGGTACCCTTTTCCGAAGAGACTCTAATGGACTCTTGTTAAGATGTATTGAGCAAAATCAAGTCAGCAAATTATTAGAAGAATTTTATGATGGCTTTTCAGGGGGCCACTTCTCTACAATGACTATGGCTATCAAAATAATGAGGGCTAGTTATTAGTAGCCAACCTTATTCAGTGACTCACATAGACGGGTGAAGAATTGCAAGAAATGTGCTTTCTTCTTTGGAAAGCAAAGGCTAGCTGCCCTTCCTCTCCGCCCTATTCAAGCAGATCAACCATTCGCACAATGGGGTTTAGACTTCATTGGCATGATAAATCCACCTCTAGTGCTGGCCACAAGTGGATCTTGGTCGCAACATGCTACTTCACCAAGTGGATAGAGGCAGTTGCATTGAAAGACGTCACTGAGGCCTCATTGTTAGGATTCCTTGATGGAATTGTGACAAGATTCGGTGTCCCCTCCACCATCGCCAATGCCTTTGTTACCCAAATCAGTTCCTGGGCAGTTAAGCATGGTACATACTTAAAGACATCATCCAATTACTACCCTCAGGGTGACGGCTTAGCTGAATCTTCCAACAAAAACCTCATTAGGAAAATCAAAAGGACAATTAGAGTTCTTGGCATACTAAGTTGAGGACAACCTTATGGGCTGACATGATCACACCCAAGAGGGCAATTGGTAACTCTCCTTTCATGTTGGTATATGGGAAGGAAGCAAGACTCCCATCTTCCCTAGAGTTACCCTCTCTTGAACTAGCACATCAGCTAGAATTGACAGAGAATAATGCCATGACAATAAGGCTAGTTGAGCTAATGGAGCTGGAAGAGGTTAGAGGTCAGGCTATGCATACGCTTTAGGCTCATCAAGAACAAGTCAAAAGAAGTTTTGACAAGAAGGCTACTAATAGGATCTTCAAAGAGGGAGATATATTTCTCAAGTGGAATGTAGATAGAGCCAAAGCCAGGCGACACTCCAAATGGATGCTATTTGGAGTGGTCCGTATGTCATCACTAGTTGCAAGGAGGCCAATGCATTTCAGCTCTCCAAGCATGATGATGAAGTTCTTCCAATCCTAGTGAATGGGATTCATCTAAAGCTTTGCTTCTAAGTGCTTTTGCACCTGCTGCATTCTCCTTAAGAGAATGTATGCCCTAGTTTATAGCTTCCCTCCAAGTGTTGGCACACACATGTTTTGGGTACTGCCAGTGACTGAGTGCCCAATAGATGCTTAAGGCTTCTGGATTACATGCTTAGCAAGGAAGCATCTGACTGAGGTTGCCAAAATGTTGTCATTTTATGACATCCTTGGTCCATCAGTGAGAAACGATCATATATATGCTCCATGGACTAGCGTTGCTCCAATTGATCAAGGACAAAACCATTGGATTCATGAAATGTTAAGTGTTGTCTTGTTAGAAGGTGGAAGTTCTCAAGTCTTTTTCCCTTGAGCCCGGAATCCCGAGATTCCTAGTTCTCAATCCTTTTTCCCTTACTTGAACTCAGAATCCCAGCATCTCGAAATTCCCAGTTCTCAAGCCTTTTTCCCTTCCTTGAACCCGGAATCCCGAAATTCTTAGTTCTCAAGCCTTTTTCCCTTCCTTGAATTTGAAATCTCGAAATCCCGAAATTCCCAGTTCTCAAGCCTTTTTCCCTTCCTTGAACCCAAAATCTCGAAATTCCCAGTTTTCAAGCTTTTTTCCCTTCCTTGAACCCGAAATCCCGAAATTTCTAGTTCTCAAGCCTTTTTCCCTGTCTTGAACTTGAAATCCTGAAATTCTGAAATTCCTAGCTCTCAAGCCTTTTTCCTTCCTTGAACCCGGAATTTCGGAATGTCGAGGTTCTTGTTTCCTCTCCCCTTGCAGCAGGGCCGGATGTCCGACCTCCATTGACATCTACATTTCCAGATGGCATGATCAACACTCAAGGCTCTTAATACTCCACCAACCCTTGCGACTTGTCTACTTTCATTCATGGAGCTATAGGGGCGCATTTAATGCTTTTTTTAGGATTGCCATCGAGTGGAGTCCAAGGCCATGCTTATTTATGGTTACTTGAAGGCCTTCATGTTAGGTCTTCCTGCCCTTGACTTTGGAATGTCAGACAATCCAGCTTCTAGAAGTATTTTTCTTCTTGGGATTGTCTTGTCAGGGTATGGCCAGGTTGCTTGCACGCACACCATGTCAAGTCTGTGCACATTCCTTTGTGCACGCTGAGGTCAAGCTTCCTCTTCTTGACCATTGGTCTCTCCTTTGCGACCGGTTTGCTATATATAGGTTGTTAAGCCTCATTGTAAAGGGTTCTCTCCCTGCTGGTTTGAGCTATTCTTTGCTCTTTCACTTTTCTTGAAGACTTGTATTTTTCTTGCATTTCTTCAACTGTAAGTTTGGCCATTGGCCTTAGAATGAATTGAAATTATCATTCTTGCCTTCAACTTCTGCATGTTGTGTATGTTTTCTTACCTTAATTGTAAGTGCATGTTTTGTGGCTTTCTCTTACATATATGTTGTGTTAACTCGTTTCTGAGTGTGACTTGTGGGAAACCTTCTGCCCTTTGACATTCAACAAATTCTAACCTCCATACATGCTTTCGGGGTCATTCATGCAACTGAAGTTTGTGCATCTCCTGGGTATTTTGATTGATTCTTTGTGTCATTTTTGGGTGGGAAGAGAAGCATCTCTTATCTTGGTGCATCACTTCCCTTTTCATTTTAGAATTTGGAGTGTTGAGTTAGTTCAACACCTGCACTTGGATTGAGAAGGAAGCTGGACTTCTCCGGAGATTCAACCCCCTTGTTCAAGGCCCCGCACTTTGGGGTTGTTTCCATGTTTCACAAAGTTGCTTAGTTGATAGCTTAGCAAGGGTGCAAGCTTTTGTGACAATAGGACCACACAGATCAGTATGCACCAATTGCAATGGATGACTTGCACGATGCTCACTAGGATAGAAGGGTGCACAATGTTGTTTTTCAGCAATACAACTAGAACAAATAGCACTTGACTTCTCAAGTGAGGGAAGCCTTTTTACCATGCTTTTCTTACTTAGTGTTAGCAAGTAACTAGTGCTCAAATGATCAAATCTGCGATACCATAACATAGCTAGATCACCATCCTTAGTCACCAAGGCTTGATGATTAGCAATTGTATCAAGCCTAAACATTTTTCCAATTTCAGTTGCAATTGCAACAATCTTTTCATTTTTGAGAAAGGATTCTAACTGTTCTTCATTTGAGAAAAGATCCCAACTGTTCTCCATTCTTCATCTTCAGGCCATGCAGCTGACTTTGCAAATTCAAGATCCGATTCTGATTCTTCGCCTCATACACCGTCTTTAGCTTGTCCCATGCATCTTTGGCTGTGGACAAGTTGTGAATAAAGGGTTGAACATCATCAGGCACACTGAACAAAATGATGAACTTTGCCTTTCTATTGGTGTGATCAAACTTCTTTTGCTCATTAGCATTCGTTTTATGTCTTGTTGTGGTGTCACTGACCACATCCCAAACTTCTTCAAACTTGAGTTGAGTTTTGAGTTTGGTCTTCCATGCAGAATAGTTATTTCCGTGCCACAACTGAGAATCTGGGAGAAGAAATTTAGGAGAACTACTGGCTATATTTTGAACAAAAATAAATGTTTTTCTGATTCTATTTCTTGTCACTCATATCAACTATATGCTACAGAAAGGAGGATAATATAGGAATCAGTGAAGTTGAGAAAGAACACCCCTCAACATTAGAATAACCCATTATGAATCTCTCCTAGTCTAGATTTAAAACAATTTGAGGCTATGACATGTTTACATAAATGAATGACAAGTAATAACTTCAAAGAAAAGCACTACGTATTTCAAAGTAAAACTACAACCAATAAAGACTACTATCCTTTTCTCTTTAAAGGACATTACACAACTCAAATTCCCACACTATTATAGACTCACTGACAAAAATCTCTTTATATTTGCTGACACCTTCTCCATTTTGTTGGACTGCAACAACAACAAAATGGTTCATCTTCAACAAACTCGACAAAAATATGGCTCCATTCATCACAGTTGTAATGAAATGCCGCTGTCTCTGCCATGGTGAGGGAGGCTCTGGTTCGCTGTGTTAAGGACTGTAATACCACATCGGCTCTCATCAGCCCTGCCAAAACCAGGCAAGGTTTGCCCAGTCAACTGATCTCACGCCTCTGATCTCAACACAGGTCGATGAATAAAGAATACGTGCTGTGCAAATATGGGTGACCTGTGCATAGAAGAGGCACCAACGTAACACGCCTTATAAATTAACACCTGTGAAGGTCCGCAGTTCAATCCTGCGTGAAGGCACCAATAATATTGCCACAAAAGAGAAAAATGGCACCACAGGCAGTGAAGAACTGAAAATGTTATAGAGCACCTGATCAATAAGGAACAAGGGTACCCACAGGACAGCACTATGCTATACTAATGAGATGCCACTGCCACAAATGAATGAACTTGATTTGCCAATATCAGATCGGCAATGAGGATGGACGGCCTGAGTAATACACCTTCGTTTAAACTCAATGCAGGCGAATGCAACTCGCAAAGCCATGGAGTGCAGTCAAAGACCAACCATAAATATCCTTAATATGCCACAACAATGCTCACCTTCCAACACAGATACACATTGTGTGTATACACCTCATGCTAATACACAATGTGACTCTTTGCAGATCGAAGACCACACCTAAGTCAAATAGAATATGTCACAGTGACTGGATAATTCAATCGCATGAGTCAGGTACAAATTAGCAGAGCCACATGATCTCTTATGAATATTAGCTGATTAATGAGAGATCGCCTGCACAAAACCAGAATAAGGATGGCAAATCAAATTGCCAAAAACACTATCTATTTGGAAAAATACGCCAAAGTGAAGGAGCCAAGGAATGATATCGAGCCCAATCACATCCACCCTCTACAAACAACTTATGCAGATCTGTGGAAGAAATACGGGCACTGGAAAATCGTAGACCATGGACTGATATTTGTAGCACAGAGTTTTGACAAAGCGATAAACACACCCCGTCTGAAACAAATCTTTAGACCCCCTGCCGAAACAGAGACCATAAACTGGTCAGAATTTTAAATGGCAAATCCTTTCCTAATCTGATGGCACAATATATGGCCTTTCGCCAAAAATAGGACTGAATCGATTTTAGCTCATTATCACTAATGAATTGGCACAGAGAACGATGTAGCTCTGATACCATAACAGAAGCGCTAAGCTCAAATTACCTTCTTGTATTATGAATCATATATTTATACAATAAGATTGGATAAAACTGGCATATTTTCCAATAGAATTGGGTTCAACAAATTAATAACAAATTCCTAAATTTGCTATCAAACTATAACAGACTTAAAACAAACAAACAGCAAAACAAACCATACGGGTAACATGATGGAATATCCAACATAACCTTGGAAACCTATGTACCCAAGAATAAATTCTAGAGATTTATTAGCGATCATTTTGGTTGTCTTTGCAAGGAGGCTTTCTCTTCTTTTTATGTAGGGTTTGAATAAACCTCTCAAAGGTTGGATGAAAGCATTCAATTGACTATCTTGTAAGCAGCCATCAAGAGAACTCTAACCCTGGAAAACTTTGTATCCAAGAATGTTATGCAAAAAGAACATAATGAATATGCCTTGTTGTAGAGTTATCAATTGGTTTGCCTGCCTTCCTAAATGAGACGTTTGATTTGGTGAATTCTAATTAAGCTCACTTGATATACCTTGTTAATGACTAAAGTGGAAAGGTTTGGAGGTTTAGTCATTAAATAATAATATGGTTCCTAAGACGTGCAGAAATGGGGAGAAGATTGGCACATGCAACCTTCGTGACAACAGGCACACGAGAAAGATATGCAAAAAGAACATAATGTATGTGCCTTGTTGTGTAGAGTTATCAATTGGTTTAGCTATCTTCCTAGGTGACACATTTGATTTGGTGAATTATAATTGAGCTCAATTCCAAAGTAACATTAGGGTCTTTAAGGCATTATAGGTGAATCCTATGGAGACAAAGCCTCAACTCGAGGTGAACTTTGTATTGGCTAAATCTTAGCCAGAATGAAGAAACTTTTAGTTTTGCCTTGTCTATGCAAAGTGGAGAAGAACCGCCCAAAGTTCACTGCATTGGAATAAAATATAATAAATTACACCAAAATAACAACATAAAAATTGAAGCTGGCAAGAACCACCAAAAATATAGTAAAATATTTACCACTAAAATATCAAGAGAAATATAATATTCTGGAAATGCTTTGGAATAAATTAAAATAAATCTATAAACTCACTGTGAATCTCACTTGTAGATTGAAATATTGTGACCTTTCTGCACAAATTTGACTTCTAAAGGGAACAACCTCAACTAAAAACTGAGAGGGCTTCTGTTCTTTAGATTTTTGCACCAAAGGGTTTTCATCTTTGGGTGTGGAGATGAACAAAATACAGCTCTGTGAAAAGGGCTTGATAACAATAACAAAATGAATGCCTTTCCCCCTTTCCAACCCTCCTTTTATTTTCTTCCTTCTCAACTTCAAATTTTCTTTTTCTGCTCAAAATCATCTCCAAAGGTGTTTGAAAACACTTTTTAAATAAAATATTTCATTTAGCCCAGTTTAGCGAACAATAATAATACTTACGTTATCCCTTTACAAAATTATAAAAAATAGTTACTGGACCTCTTAAATTGTTATTATTAACTTATTTTCCTAATTTTATCCCTTACCTAAGGGAAATATTTATAGGCTATAGTTCTTCCAGACAACTTAATTGAAAAGGGGATATGACATCCCATATTAGTGGGTCTTTCCAAGTGTTGGTGGTCACATAATCGCATTGATCTAGACCAAGAACAAAGACCAAATCAACAATTTGTTTGGCCTGCCTAGTGGGACTTGAACTCAAACCTTTCGAACCTTTAGCTTTGTTCTAAAGTTCAAACCCACATAATGCCAAGTTTAGGTGAGACCTTCACCACTCAGCTTCTTTATCACCTAGCAATTTTGTTCATTAAACTCACACTAAGGAAAACCTATAACACCTACGACCCTAGAAGCACCACAAGATCTGCAACTAGAGCTTACCAACATATCCTGGTGCAACCCTTTGTGCTCATCTCAAGAAGAGCTTGAACCACACAGAAGCCACAAACTTAAAAACCCAACAAGCTAATCCACCAATGGTCGATTAACAACCACCAAGGATTTTTCTAGCATGGAATACCAGAGGCCTGTTTATTTGTTCAATACCACTTGTTGTATGGGGAGCCATCCCAGATGCTGCATTGTGCTCCCTTCCACACTTCACAGAAGAAGACTCAGTCACTCCTATGGAAAATTTGCATGATATTGTGAATCGCTGCACAGTTCACAACATCCAGGAGGAAAGAATTGCACATAGACTTCTTGCCGCTTCATTCAAAGGCAAGGTGTTTGACTGCTACCAATCCTTGGCTCCATTATCAATAACGATCGGGATTAGTTAGACCAAGCATTGATCAATAAATTCAAAGAAAAGGGAGATGCTACCTTTGTTAGCTGAGCAACTTACTACAATGAGGTAGCTTCATATATATATATATATATATATATTCAAGAATAGGTTTTAGAATTCATTATCAGCTCCCTATAGAGGTAGATCCTCCATTAGGTATGGCATACATTTACTATTTTAAGGCAATAAATTCCAAGATTGTTGTGGTGGTTATCAAAAGCAGAGAACTTTCTCCCAGATCTATTTGATATTGCCATTACCACTGAAAATGATTTGATCCAGATCAGAAAGTTGGCATCTTGCCCATGCATGCCATTGTTTCCTCACATTCGTCCCCAATGTAAGCTTTTGCTATTTAAATCATAATTATGAGACTCGGACTCGGCGCAAGCTCGGCAAGCTGATTTTCAACTCGGACTCACAAAGACTCGACAAATTGAAAAACCCAAGAAATTTAGAGATTTTTAAGGATTTAAAAATTGTTTCATGCACCCTTTAATAAATAAACCTTAAAGACACAATAACATCATCAAATAGAAGCTAATTTGATCACATAAATAAGTATACTTTAATCACATAAATATAAATGCAAATTGTGTGAAGGAAATAACACACTTAGATTTATAAACAGAACTCATGGAATATGAAATCCATGACATCAAAACAAATATCAATATTAAAATTATTAGACTATGGCCCAAAGGAGGTTGCATTCACTTATCCCAACATCATGACATGTCATGCACTGGCGTCTAAGATGGGTTTTGGATGACAATCTAGCCATGCTATTTGCTTGTGTTTCAATGACCAGTGTGTATATTCAAGTGGAATTTATTAGTAATTTTTTTGAAGCCTTCAATATTGCATGTTTTATTGACAAGCTCATTAACAAAGAGGAGTGGTTAAGCAAAAAGATAAATTTTTATGTTTTATATTGAGTTTAGCTAGGATACTAATAAATGGTTTTCTTTTATGAATTGTCTATGCAAGGCATGATTGATACTTTTTGCATTATGAAAATGACATTTCTTGCCAACTATGACTTGTATTTACTATTACAAGGACTGTAGCTTGCCAACTTTCCCTATGGCGGTCCTTGTGTACTAAACAAGTTGTCCAATATATGAAACAAGATAATCCTTGATTGTGGCTTTGACTGTGAATATGCAGAGATTTGCAACAAGGGATATGTATTTTGTAGATTTTTATGATCATGATTCATCATTGGCCTATTACTTGCTTAGACTTATAGTTTGGTGGGGGTTTGAGGGCAACACCAAAGCAAGGTTGAGGGTAGCACCCCAAGCACAAATGAAGACCTTCAAAACAACACAAACCTTTGTGGCACAAATCATTTTCATAATTTTTTTTTAAATCCTAGATGGGCATGTCATAAACTAAAAAACATTCAAATTTTGTGAGTTTTCTTTTTTAAATTAAAATGGCTGAGTCTTAGCCTTGGGCTTGCTAAGACTTAGCGAGTCTCTATACTCGGCAAGTTTGGGAAAGACTTGGCTAGGCTGGTTTGTCTCAGACTCGTTGAGTCGTAGTGATACCGAGCGAGTCTCATTACTATGATTAACAAAAACATATAATTGTGTATAGAAAATGCCTATTTTAGGACCATTTTGCCACTCATCATAAAATTTTATCCAAGCAACCATATGCTTTTTTTTTTTTTGAGTTTGGTCCACCCATAGTTCAAAAACTCGAACTTTGACTTGACTCAAAAGCCCAGCATTTTGACTCGGAATCAGACGCGTAAAAAAAACCCCATAGAATTGCACAAAAAAATAAGAAATTAGTTGACAACTTTAACCTCATTTGTATAATTCCACTCCTAGACCCCCTTATTGTAATCAAATTTTTTATATGACAAGAGATTACAATAACTAATGGGGGTTTGGGAGTGGAGACCCTAATGGGTTTGAGGGGTAGCAATGATAAACAAGGTGTTAGATGTGAAAAACAATGATAGAGGGGGTTCGAAGCTATGCTCCCGATTTTTTATTTTTTGGATGATTGAAAAGATGAAGCAGAAACGAAAAAAATGCATTTATAGGGCAAGATTTATGACTTCTTTTCCATTTTTTTTTGGTTCAATGCCCTTTTATTCCTGCCCAAATGCTTGCCTTCTCCGCTCCTTCCCTTGCTATTTTGCTGTTCAGACTTGAAATGGATGAGTTTGATCCAAAATTGGAAAAAAAAAACTCAATTTTTGCTGTTTAGTGCACCCAAACAAACTTGAGAGTTCGAGCCTAGGACTTAGACGAGTACTTGTTAGGACTTCAATCGTGATCCTTGGCGAGTTGACTTTGCGAGCTCCCAGACTTGCAAGTTCCACGAGTCTTGGCGCTCAAAGAAGCAAAAGTGAGCAAAAATATTGAGACTTCTAGAACCCCAATTTTTACTCCCAAAAAATCACAATTTTGTATAAAATTGTTGAGCAACGACATTGACCATTTTCCTGACTAATTTTGACGATATGCAGATTTGAACATAATGATTTTAGGTTGATTTCAAACTTCAGTCATTGATTTCTTGTCTTTGGTCAGTGAAAAACCCTAAACGAATCTTGAGCTGACTCTTCCATTTGTAGCTTGTGATTTCATCAATTAGTCAATTAGATGTTCTAGTTCATTTTCAGGACCAAACCAAACTGAGCCGACTCTTCCACCTCCTGCTGAATGCCCTCAATAATGAAGGGGACAGGATCTGCAAATTTTGGTAAGGTTTTTTGGCAATATGATATGATTTTTACTTGCTATTTTTGCCAGCATTCTTTGTTGATTTTTTAATCTTTGATATTTAATATAATCATTAAAATGTTATATTATTATAGTATAATGATTATAATATAAAATTGTAATTATAATATAATAATATATATATTATTAAAAGAAGTGCCTAGTAAACTTTTTAACGTGACCGATGATGCTGGCACGACACACTCTCTGGCTCTACGTGAAACACTTTTGACCCGAAGCTATGAATCGTTGAGGTCACAAACAGGGGACTTCATCCCCATTTATCAAAGCTAAGGCTCAAACCTGCAAGCACATTGGATCAGCAAAGGTACAAGCCTGCAATCACAATGTCCTAGTGGGGTTTCAACTATGGCAGCCACAATAGCAACACCATCTCTTAACCAACACACTATGGGAAGAACCCTACAATAATATATTATTATATTATATTATAGTATAATAAATCAAATTTATTTGAAATATTATTATATTAATATATTATAAGATAATAATAATACGAATAACAATAATTATTATTTTATTGAATATAGTATCATAATATAATAATAAATTATAATAATATATGCTTTTTCTTAAATCCAATTTTTAAAAAAAATCTTGTACTTCTGGTTTTCCAATTTTTTCCCCAAAAGATTTTTTTCAAACTATGGGTCCACCAATTTGTATGTTATTATATTTCCCATGGTAGCATTACACTTGAAAACCTAATGATTAGTCCCATAAAATCATGACCTGTTTGCATTTTCTGTGCTATTTCTGGTGGTTTTCAAAAGTGATTTTGATTTATAATCATTCTTGTCTCATTTTTACACTTAGAGATAAATAGCATGCCATTATTTTCTTTGCTAAGGACAGTATATAATTGCTTCATTATACAAGTCATCTTTTCTTTCTTACGTGCATCTATAAGTTTTTGATATTTTATTTGGCATTCTCATTTCTTTTGGTGGAAAATCATTCAGTGACTGCAAAAATGTGCCTGGCCATATTAGCCTAAAATTGCAACATGTCACACTCAATTTATATGCTGGTTTGCAATTCAGTGAAACATGTCGGAGTACAATTTCATTGCCCCAGTAAGTACCTCAGTTAATCAACTATGGCTCCTTTGAATTATATTATTTGTTATAATTCTCTATTTTTGAAGTTATAAGTACCCTGAAAATCATAACCATAATCTCTATGAAGATCCTATTTAGAGAAATTAGCATACCTTGTTTCTATTCTTGTTGCAGACTTATGGAGGTACTCAATAAGCTTTTTCTAGAGCAACAACATCTATGCTTGATTGGTGAGCTAAAACATTTATCCTTATACATTTGATGGATCCATGAATTTCCTTATTTGACATTTTCATTTTTACATTATTTGGTTTTATATTATGCAATGGTCGGATTTAAACTCTAAAGCAATGGTAAATGGCAGAGCCACAACGTTTGTGTTGTGAATTTTCTAATGTGAAGCTATATTTTGATTTCAATGCAGTATGATTGAAGTTTTCTATGCTGTAACTGCAGACAAGAATGCTGGCCAGGTTGAAGAAAATTGTGTGGAGCAGGTAGAATTACCAACTAAAGCAAGTGAAGCTATAAATGAGAGCTCTATGCTTCTTCACAAGTACTTGAATGGCATTGACTGTTTGAATGACTGTGCGATGAAGGCTATCGAAACATGCAGTGCAGATCCTCCATGGATGGGGAGGATGTTAGACATTATGGTTTGTATTTGCACAAATGTTTATCAGAGGAAAGGTCTATTGCATTGATTATTGACTTAATTCTACAATTAATTATATACCATCCTTGAATTCCAGGTTCATCATGCTGGTAATCAGAGTCTCGAGCTTTATAGACTTGAAACATTGAGACAAGTACTGTCCCAACAATTGGAAGAATTGATGGTAAACTTTTTAAAAGATTTTCTACTTTTTGCATTGGCAATAATTGATGTGGGTTTAGCAGATAACCTTATAATTAATGTTCATTTTGCTCCACTAATGACCCATTTTACATATTTTTCTTCCTAACATATAGAGCACCAGTTACATGGTAATTTTGAGCTCCATATATCTCCATCAATTTCACAATATGCTTGTTATAGGAAAGAGAAAAGTTTGAGATCGAGAAGACCTGGGGAGCAAATCCTCAACATGTCATCAAACAACAGCAATTGAAAGACTCCTCGACATCTGCATTAGAATCTTTAAATCAAGAGGTGTGGATGGCTTGCTAAATTTTGTTTTTCTTCTTTTCCTTCGAAATTAAGGGTGTAATCATTTAAGTGAAGTTGGATCTCTACTATATTTTTTATCTTCTGATTATTTCCTTTTTTTCCTTACAGAGAAAATATGTAGAAGCAGCTTTATTACGGGTGGAGCTTTTGTGCATGGGACTGGTACTATGAATTTATTTCAAATCGACCAATAATTAAGCATTGCCTTTTAATTTTGCACAACCATTATTGTTTAATGACCCAATTGACTGTTTAAAGGGTATGAATATTACATATAATTTAATGTTGAATACTATTTATGTTAATTCATTGATGTATGTCAATGATATAATAACATTATTTAGTTATATCTAAAAGTTAATTTACAAATAGTTAACTATAAATTTTTACAGTATAAAACCTCAGTCGTTATTAAAATTTGAATGCAATCCTATTGTTTTTTATTAAAGCAAAAACAGGTTTTGAAGGGACCCGAAACCCTTTACAAACAGATTTTGAAAGGATTTGTAACCCACAACCAGAAAGTTGCCCAAACATAAGGAATATGAAAGTACGAACAACCAAGAAGAAAAAGACTACTAAAAGAGCGGCATGCAACCATCCACCCCAAAACAATGCTACAAAAAGAACAGCTTGCAGCCAGCCAGCCAGCCCCCGAACAAGAACCATCAAGATTTACATTTAGAGTTACTTTTGCGGGAGCAGAGAGTCATGCCAAAAGAAGGCTCGGAAAACTTAGCCTTTTTGCCCTTGACAGAAATCCAACCCTCCTCCACTTGTGCCGCCTTATCATGCCAAACTAGTGCACTATTATCCTGTGAATGAAAGCCAGCAGCCACAATCTCAGAAATATCATCTGTGTACCTCCCTGCTGGCTTGGCCTTATCCAAAAGGCCACCAAAATTAGTAGCCGAAACACTATCACCAGAAATAGTATTCTGAGGCCCTCTCGTTCTCACATTAGGGGTTTAAGCAGGAGACTCTTGCACAGTTTCAACAACCCCACCATTTGTGACATCCGAAGAGGATGCCCCAAGATCCTAAGATTCCATAGCAACCACCTCAAAAAAACTCCTAGGTTGTTCAGATTTTTTAATAACTGTATAATGTTGATTGGAAGTGCCTTTCCACCATGTGGCTGATGTTGTATTTTTCTCAAAACCACATTGCATTGTCGCATGACTAGTTTTCAAACATCTTCTGCATCGGAAGGGAACCCATTCATAGTCCAAAGATTGGACTCAAGAATTTTTAGAAGATTTAAGTAAAATCTCAGCAGGCAACCCTTTTGAAACATCCAAATCAACCAATATGTGTGCAAAGGTGAAATGGAAAATATCAAAGGATTCATCATCCATCATCAAAAAATTTCCAAGGGCATTACCAACTTCTTCTAAAAGGGAATCATTCTTTAAATGAAGGGGGAGGTCAGGGAGCTGAACCCAAATTAGAATCTTATTAAACATTTTAGTAGAAGGGTTGAAATCAGAGTACCGAGGCTTAATCATTAACAAAAAATTGTCCTCCCAACTAAAATCATTGGGTAGGCGTGCGAGACATGGAAGTAGAGCAATTGAATTCCGAAAGCGTCTCCCACGCTTTGTGCCTTCTTGAGAGATAAGCCTCTGAAAATATGTTTGTTCTAGTTGGCGAAGAGTATTTCTGAACGCATGGGGATTGGTGTGTGAACTGCATTGCCAGGATTTGGTTAAAGTCCGTGTTAGCACATATTTTTACAAAATATTTTTGTGCTATATATGGATGCTTTTGCATATAGTTTCATTAGAAGAGCATTTATTGCTGGATTGTATGTGCAGGTGATATGTTGCAGTGTCTTCATGAAAAGGCATCACTTGGGCATATTCAAGGGAAGTGTTGAGTATGATGGCATTCTAGCAATCCTCATCTTCAAAATTAGTTTCATTACAGAAGCACTTTTTGGAAGGTCAGCATAGAGCAGGGTTGAGAGCATGTTCAGAGATGTAAATGGCGTGGGAGATATCTTTTAGTATGGTTATTAAAAGTTGCATCCATGGAGAAGGGCTTTTTTTGTAAAAAATGAAATTTTTGCTTATTGGCATAAGTTACCTCGATGAGATCACACAAGGAGAACGGAGTATGTTGATCAAAGTAACTCATGCCGACGGTGTTTCCAAAAGCGTGAGCGGCGGGAAAAGGTGCGACTAAGTGGAAATCCATCAGGGCGAGTTACGACGATGATATGATAGGAAGTTAGAGTCATCGGAGTAACATAAACTATCGGCAACAAGGAAAAAATGTTATCCCGATACCCAATGGGGTTATTGGTGGAGCTCTTGTCGAAAACCAATGGGGTGATGTATTCATAGCGATGACATTGGGTTATCGGGAGGTCCTAATTTATGTTACCCCGATACACGATGCACTAAATGGAGAAGGAGGCTCTATCGGAGAGACTTTCTCTAATAAAGTGGTACAAAGGAAGAAAGGGAGCAAGACTCATCGCGATAACATACATTATCGGTGAGATGTGTTTTGAGTTATCTCGATTCCCGATAAGGAAGATGAGCTCGTCACAAACAAAGTGACTACATTGGGAAAAACTACGTCGATAGACCGAAGCAACCCGATAAGGAGAGTAAGGTGCAAGAATACTCATCGGGATAGCTTACGCTACTAGAGAAACATTTCTAGAGTTGTGCCGATGGCTGATGGGCAAAATGCCATAGAGGGCTGATCTATCGGGGAGACTATAACTATCGGAAGCAAGGAAAATATGCTACGCCGACGCTCGATTAAGATATCGGTGAAAGTTACGCCAATCAAAAATAAAGTTAGATGTAATGGGACCATCGGATGAAGTATTACGTGACTTCATTCCGAAGTCTGATGGATCGACTAGAGGGATAAACAAAAGGAGGTTTAATCAAAGAGACATACCTTGATGTAACATAAAGAAAAGCTGACTAATAGAAAGGAAAGGTGGATCCATTGGGATAAGTCAAGACTTGAGGAAAAAAGTGAAAGGGCCGGGGCGAGATCCGATGGATTGATCGGAGTGACCTATGCTGATAGACAAGACAAAAAGGTAATTGAAGGAACACAAAATTTGGGTGGCGCCAAGTAATTGAATTATCGGGTAGGGTTATGCCGATTAGTCATTAGAATGTTTGATACGACAACCATTATTTAAAGCTCGCGATCAGGTGAATTGCATCCGCACGAAGCAAATCTGATGAGTTTTTCATTACAGTCTCTAGCTGTTGCATATCCAACATAAAGAAAGAGTTTTCGTGCTAGAATTATTCACAGTTTCTTCAGCCATCAACATTGAAGTTACAGACAAGTAGCACGAGCAATTTGAGAATTCAAGCATTTAATCATGGAGGCTTCTGGTTCACAAGGAAAAAGGAAAGACAGATATTTTAGACACACAACCTGCTAAATCAAAAAGGACAAAGTTTGTAGAGGGTGTGCAAAAGCGAAAACTGAACCAAGACATGATTGACCAAATGGAGTCATCTGGTGTTAAGTCAAGGAGGTCTAAATCTTATTTGACGCCCAAGGATCAATTGGAGGAAAAGTACAAAGGGGTTGGAGATATCTGGACAACCATAAGGGGCCACGCGTTATTTCTGTATTACTACTTGAGGCGAAACAAGGAGATGCCATTGTTGAACCCTTGGACGACAAATTGCTTACCAGGAAGTACAACAAAGAAAAAAGATGCATCCAATTGCCCAGTGGGGATCCATTCATCCAGATATCTGTCGGGTCTATTCAGGAAGTTTTCAGCATGTCTTATGAGCCCTACATGCCCCTATCCTTTACAGACCTAGAAGGACAGTATACCCAAATGGACACCGCTCACACAGTGTAGAAGTTAGCAATTCACAAAAAGGAGAAGGGATGGCTCATAGAGAAGGATGGTCCTCCTTTCAAAATTACTCTGTTTAGACAATACTTGCAGTACACATATTGGGCATGCGACCGGGTCTGCGGGGAAGAAGTTCCTGATGTTACAAGAATAGGCCCATTGATGTTGGCTGCAGACATTCAAATGCATTAGCCAAGGCCATTTGATTATGCAACTTACTTGTCAGAGAAGATGCATGAAGGATTTATGAGTTTGCAAACAGAGCCTAACCCTACTTTCAAATTTTACTCATTGCTAATGCATATGGTTTTGTTTCATGGCTAATTGCAAGGTTTGTGGCCAGGAGAAGTAAAGGTGACTTCCAGGAACAAAGAGGGACAAAACCAACCAATTCAATTATGGGTATCCCTATGGGACTCGAGGTTCGACAAATCACACTATGTGTTGTTTGAAGGATATTTTGTCAAGCCCTTGTATAGATTGTTTGGAGTGGACTCTGATAGGTCTATCTCACCGGAGATTAAGAGATTCTTGAGACCCCATGCTTTTTGAGACACTAGGGTCAACCACAATTGGGGTGACTGGTTTGTATGTCAGAATTTCACTTTTTTCAGGGTTTATGGTTTTGAGGCTGTTCCATATATGTTGCCTACATTAGGTCCTGACAGGATTGCCTATTTAGAGATCGTTAGGCAACTTAGTATTTCAAATACAGAGCATTTGGGTGGTGCACACAAGCAGGTATTTATGCTTGGCACTTTGCATTTTGGAGACTTCATCATTGTATCTACCAAGGCTTATGAGACGATAGAAAAGAAGCTGGTAGAGGAGTGCAATTTGTATGGACACCAGGCTCGGAAAAATTATGATCTCGATGGGTATATCCACCATTGCAGGAAGAGCCAGAACCTGGGAGAATATTTGCTTATACCCATGGAGGCTGAAGATTTATTTAGAAACAAGGAATAGAAGAGCGGAAGTAGAGGCTTCAAGAACTAAAAGAAGAAGGTGATTCTGAGAGTGGATCTGGTGAGAATATAGCTGTATCAACCCTTCGTGAACCTAAAATAGAAGAAGTGGCAAAGAGCCAGGAGCAAGCCATGGTGAAAATAAACGCCAACACAGATGTGAGAACGGAAGAGCATGCAACTTTCATTGCAGATGAAGTTTTTGTACAGTCCAAAGAGTTTAAGTCATTCTTGTACCATTACAAAGGGAAAAAGTTGAGGGAAAGCATCCCAAATGTTACCCCAGAAAATGAAGCAGAGATGCTTAAAAAATTGAAAGAAGACATTGATGCAGAAGTGGCCACAATGACACCACAGAGAGGGAGACAACTTCTCAGTGAGGCAGGCATCATTTTGTTCCCAGGATGGGACTTAAGTGCTTCTTTCATTTTTGACAGCTTGTTGCATTCTGATAGAAAGGATGTAAAGTTAGACATATAGGGTGTTAATAACATTTTTATTGCATCGAGAGATGATCCAAATGAAGAGGAAATGTTGCTTTGGGCCCTATACACTCCAAATAAAAGACCCAAGATCATAAATGTAGATAAGGCATTTGGGCACATGATGAAGCTGAAAGTGGGAGAAGTTAATCCAATTGTCACCGCAGATTTGAAGATTGACATTGCAAAACTGAATAAGGCCCAAATGCAGTGGGTGTTAAAAGAGGGTAAAAAATATAAGAATTTATATGAAGACCCGTGGAGAAGTCGTGGTCATGAAGTACCACAGCTAACTCATATTAGTGTGTAATAGAAAAAGAAATATGAAGACCAAATGAAAGAAAACATTAATCTAAGAAGGCAAATAATGACTGCCAAGGTTGATGGTGCTTGTGTTTTGTTGACAAACAGGTTTGAGCATTTGTTGGAAGTTCTTAAAAAATTCTGGACAAATTGTCAGAAGACCCAGGATAATATGGCTTCTCATGAAAGAACTTTGAAAAGGCTAAAGGCATTGTTGAAAGAGAAGAGTGCCGATGAGAAATTTTTTGAGAAGATCCAGAGAAGGTTGAACAAGCATAAAACATTTGGTGTAGACATTGAGCAGGAATTTATCGATTGTAAAGATATTGTTAGGTATGGTGTACCAGATATTGTGGATGATGCAGAGCAGTTAAAGGACAAAGGGATTTGGATTTCAGAATGCCAGGATGTACTTAACAGATCCTTTAATGTTACCCGGGCATATGTTTTTGGATATGAAGGAGACAGGTGAGTAGGTGAAGAGATTGGTTACCATGGAGATTGATGTCAGGGATACTGTATTCAACACCAGCACTCACAAGGACAACAAGTATTTGGAGCACATACAAAAGTGTGATACAATATTGGACGACCAAAACTAATTTTTGTTATATTTTGTGTCTAGTAGGTAAGCAGTTAGGTGTTAGGTTTTAGTTAAGTTTAGTTTAACAAGATGAAAGGGTGTGTCCTTTCATTTGAATCCTTTGGCTCACATATATGTAGTGAGTCATTTTTGTATCATAAGGGAGAAAAAACAAATTATGCTGCTGGTTGGGTTGCAAGTGTTATGTTTTAGAAGGGTCTAATAGAAATGAGGATTTTATTCTATGCAAACTGAATATACTGGAGTATTTGTATGTGCAGTTTTTTTGTTCATTCTTATTTCAAAAGTTAATATACAAGGTTTCATGTTTTTATCTTCAGATCATTGTGTGTAATTTGGTGTTTGATAAAATCATGTCCTCTTGATAAATCTTTTGGATTTGCTATGATGTGCCATCACATGATGTTGTATTGAATGTAAAATGGGGTTTTATTGTTCGTGCAACACATAATGAAACCTTCACAGTGATGGTCTTATAACTGTATCTTGAGTTCATAGTAATTCTTGTCCACAAAGTTATTCATTAAATGTGAGATAAAGGCACTAGTATGTTATTAATCTTTGTTGAATAAGTTTGTATGCATTAGGTCCCTATCAAAGAAACAAATCTTCTAATTTCTATAAGTACTGCTCTTATTCATAATGGCTTAAAGTCCTAACAGTAATCTTTTACATAACACAACTATATTCACACTTATTTTGTCAGTTTTAAAGGCATTCAACAAAAAGCACTTCTGTTAGCATAGTTGCAGGAAAACCTTTTTTGCCATCCTTGCAATTGCTAGTTCCCATAGTTTAAATTCACTCAAAACAAACCTCTTTTGTGCTTGAGAGTGTAAGGTACACCCACCTAGGTTTAGTGGAGCCTAAAGTGCAGAGGGATTTGGTCTTCGACCATCCCTGTTCATTGGCCAAGGCTGATTGGATCAACTGAGGATTAGGCAAGTCTTTGGTTTCCCAATCTATGGTTTTGGGCACCAACAGATTGGCGACTCTACTGGTGAGTTGTCTTATGAAGTATTCAGAGTCTTTGGTGGTTTGTTTCAGACTCTACTGGAGGAAAGAGCCTAGAAGATTAATAAAAGATATTGTTCCTCTTAGGAGGTGGCGACTCTACATTTAATACATGAATAATAGTTGATATTTTGAGAAAGTAAGAGAAACCCCTAGGCATTTATCAATAAAATTGAAAAATCTTGTTCAGTTGAGTCCAAAGAAAAGATACAAAGAAAATAAATCAACAAGAAGTATGGCATTTGGGGTTATAAGAAGTTTCCTAGTAGAGAGGATGTGTCTTCATCTGGTGATAAGTTTGAAAATTTGGAGAAAAATCCTTTCTATACCTTAAATGCAAAAGATAATAATGGTGGCCATGACGAAACCCTGGCTGCTGAGGAATAGGAGGAGAGGCAATGGGATGAAATCATACTTAAAATGGCTGACTTAAATGGAGATGAATCCAAAATGGCAAAGGCTCTTAGGAGACAACCAAATTGGGTATTGCAAAAATTATGATTAAAAAGAGATACAATTCAAAGCTCTAGGTCAGAGGGGATAGAAGACAAAAGTAAAGGTGAGGGAAGTAGGCCAACAACTCCTAAATATAGCCCCCCTCATATGAGAAGAATAGAACAACCTTTTGTAACTTTTGATAAACAGTTTTTAAATGGAAGTAGAAGATGGAGGGATGTGCATAGGGATCAAAGTGAAGAAAGGCAGAGAAACATCCTAGATAATGGAAGAAGAAATGGAAATGGGGGAAATGATGGGAACTGGAATAACAACAATAGGGGTAACAATATAAATAGAGGAAGTAATGGGTGTCGCAACAACCAAAATAATGGAAATAATAGAGGTAACAATGATAATTATGGAAATGGTAATGGTGGAGATAGAAATAACAATAATGGCAATGGAGGTAATAATGGAAATAATGGCAATAATAATGGTGGTGGAAACAATGGGAACAATGGTAATTATGGCAGCAATAGTGGATTCAACAGAGGAAATATGAACAATCAAAACAACAATCAGGTTGGCAGACAACCTATGATCATTGAAAGATACAAACAGTTGGATTTCATTGGCATTATTGGTTATCCAAATTAGATCACTAATGATTTAAGATTAGCTATCCTTAAATTCTCAGGAAATGGAATAGATTCAGCAGAACAACATGTAGTTAATGCAAAAAATATCATTGAAGAATTTTAGGTTCCTCATGAGGATGTATTCATGAAATTGTTTGTTCAATGTTTGACAAAAGATGCAGGAGAATGGTATAGAAGCCTTCCTGATGGATGTATTGGCAACTGCCAAGAATTTGTAACATTGTTCCTGGAAAAATTTGGAGATCACAATGATCCTTCATTTGCATCCCATGAATTAACAAGTATAAGGAAGAATCAAAATGAATCAGTTGTTGAATTTAATAAAAGATTTAATAAAGTGCTAAATAGAATACCTAAAGATGTCAGACCCGTTGATTCATTTCTGATTAACTTTTATTTGAGTGCTTTTGACAGCAAAACCCATTAAGAGATATTGTCTCATAGACTTGATACTTTACAACAAGCATTCAAGACAATTGCTACTATTGAGAATAACAAGAAAGTTGCCGGGAAGGTTGCCAAGAGAGATGATCCAAAGTTGTACAATTCTAGGGTTCCCAAGAAAGATGAACTTACTCAGATCATGGACATTCTTAAGGACCTAAAGGGTAAACAAAACCCTAATGAAAAGCCACCATATAAAAACAATAAGCAAATGAATTACAATAGGCCAAGGCTACATGATATGCCATATAACACAAACTGGAAGGATGGGAAGCCAGTGAAGCCTAATGTAAGCAAAGAAACTCCCGATCTACTGAAGAAGGCCACAAATTTTGTAGATGAATATCTATGGTGTGATGTTTGTAATTTACCTCATGTTGCAGAACAATGCATGATTGCCCAAGGTTTGATAGAGGAGGAAAATAATAATGAGGATTGTGTACGTACTGTAAATGTACTTTCATCTAATCCATATTGGGGAAGGGATGAATACTCATTTGAGGGGGAACATTTTTCTGATGTGCAGCAAATGAGAGAAAACCAACATTACAATATACAACAGGTCTTTTTAGATGATGATGATGAAGACATTCCATCTTTGAGAAGATTGTTTCAGGATGATACACTGCCTTCATTAAGGAACTTAACTCAAGAAGAAAAGAAAGCCTTCACTATTGCAGTAGTAGAACAAGTAAAGAGAAATTATCAGCTGAGAAATAGGAATGTAAATAATGAGTAGGGCAAGCCAGCAAGTGTGTTTGCCAAAATTAAAAAACCAGATGGGAACAAAGACAACACTTTCAAAAGAAAATATGCAAATGCCAAAAGGGGAAAAGAAGCAATACCAGAACAGGCCAAGAAAGAAGAAATGCCAAAACTAATTAAGCCTATGCAGAAGAAGCAAGTAAGTAAGCCCATTTCAAATAGTAATTCATTCATGTCCCAGACATTATCTGAAGTAAAGATATCTATGCCTCTTCTAGAAGTAATGAAATTCCCAGATTACAAGAATGAGACGTTAAAAATTATATCTAATGTTGGAGAAGTAAGTAGGGAAGATCCTAAATCAAAATAAGATCCTCCTGTGGTGTATCTTGGCACGTCTATTACCAAAAATCTCACATAGGTAGATCCTTTCTATCTAACACTGTTGATAAACACAAAAATGCTAAAAAAATGCATGATAGATTCAGGAGCAACAGTAAATATCATGCTAGAGGACGTCATGAAAGAATTGGGAATGCATGTTGATACACCTTACAGTAAGTGCTATGCCATGAACAATAGGTCAGTTCCTATAGTAGGATTTATGAAGGATGTTGAGTTTAGATTCCCAGCCTGCCCAGACACTGCATACAAGACAAATATCACATTTGTACAAGTGCCTGTGAACTATGGGATGTTGCTGTCCAGACAGTGGTCTAACTTGGTGGTTGGACATGTCCAGCTTGACTTGTCATATGCCACTATTCCAGTAAAAGGGATAGAGGTGAGGATAAAAAGAGAACCAAGATCTCCCTACCTCATAGAAGAGGTTGATCCTAATGAAGTGACTTTCTTTTGTCACTCAGATATGGACAATTTTCAGGTAAGTATTTCTAAACTCGTAAAAGTTGATAAAATTACAGAAATAGTTAAACAAAATGAAAATTTGTTTTGGAAATTTTATGTTGATGGTGCCTGTAGTAAGGATGGAAATGGAGCAGGAGTTGTACTTATTTCACCTAATGGAAAATCTTTTAAATACTCTTTCTTGTTAGCTTTTGAGTGTACTAATAATATTGCTGAATATGAGGCCCTTTTATTAGGACTTAAAATAGCAAATAAACATGGCATTAAGTTACTAACAGTTTATGGTGATTCAGAATTAGCTGTTTCACAAATTAGAGACAAATTTGCTACAAAAATGCAAAATTAAGAAGCTACAAAAAATGCAAAATTAAGAAGCTACATGAATGAGGTTTGGGATTACATTGAACTCTTTGATGCTTTCTCCATAAATTAGATTGAAAGGTCCAATAACATTTTGGCAGACTTCATGGCTAATCTGGAAATCAAACATAATGATATCCCTTTTGATGATATTACCCAAGTAGAAATCAAGACTAGACCATTAGTTCTTGACAATATAAAGAGTTGGCAAGTATTTGATGATGACAAGGATTTGATAAAGTTTTTGTTTTGTGAGAATTAGTATGAGTACCAGTGGATTGATTGGAATAGACTTGTGGAGGACAAGGATGGCAAGGGGATTGTACTTGGGCAAGAGGTGTTGTAGCTAAAAACAAATAAAATCCCAAAGGGATTGATAGAGATTGAAATAATGTTTGATGATAAAGATATAGCAAGTTTTAGACCTAATTCAGGAGGATGTGAGGATGTTGAAAAAATAAACTTGGGAAGTGAAAGCAATCCAAGAGAAGTATATACTGGAAAAAAGCTCACACCGAAAATCAGAACAATATTGATTAATCTGCTAAGGAAGTACAGGCATGTCTTCGCTTGGTCATATGATGACCTTAAAGCATATAGGGAAGACTTGTTCCAGCATGAGTTACCCTTGAAGCTTGATGCAGAGCCTTTCAGACAGAAGCAAAGGCCAATAAACCCTACTCTGGCTCCCAAGATGAAATAAGAGCTGATGAAAATGAGAAATGCCAGTATTATTGAGCCCATAAGGCACTCAACATGGGTGTCCAATTTGGTCCCAGTCAGAAAAAGGAATGGTGATATCAGACTATGTGTGGACATTAGGAATTTAAATGTTTCATCTTTAAAAGATAATTATGCTTTACCTAACATGGAGGCTCTTTTGCAGAAAGTCACTGGAAATGAATTGTTATCTATGGTGGATGGCTTCTCAGGCTATAATCAAGTCAAAGTTAGGGAAGCAGAAAAGTTCAAAACTACTTTCACCTTGGAGCACATATGTCTATGCTAGGATGCCTTTTGGACTGACAAATGTAGGAGCTACATTCCAGAGGGCCATGGATGAAGCCTTTGAGGGGCTGATTGATTATATCTTAGCAGTTTACCAGGATGATATAACTGCTTATTCTAAAAATGCAGAAGACCATTGTAATGACCTAGAAAAAATCTTTATTAGAGAATTAGATTATGGCATATCTTTAAATCCCAAAAAGTGTCATTTTGGAGTTACTGAAGAGAAATTGTTAGGTCACATTGTTTCAAAAGATGGTGTGAGAATTGATCCAGAAAGGATTGCTGCTATTGATAAGATTCAAATCCCTAAAACAGTTAAGGCAATTCAATCTTTTTTCAGTCAAATTAACTTTGTAAGAAGATTTGTTTCAAACTTCTCCGAGATTGTAAAACCTATTGCTAAAATGTTGAAAAAGGGTGCTGAAATAAAGTGGACTAATGAAGCCCTTGAAGCTTTTGTAAACATCAAAAGAGCCATCAAGGAAGCCCCTGTATTAAAGTCCCCTGATTTCTCTAAGCCTTTCCAAGTGTTTTCATTTGCTTCATTCCATACTATTGTTGTTGTCATGTTACAAAAGAATGATGAGGGATATGAACAACCAGCGACATTCTTTAGCAAAACATTGCAAGCATATGAATTGAACTATGATTTAAATGAAAAAAAAGCTTATGCTCTTGTGAAAGCTGTAAAAGCTTTCAGACCCTATCTGGTTAGTGCCACTGTTATTACATATGTACCAAATGCTGTTGTTAAAGACATCTTCAGACAATCAGAGACAACTGGAAGGAGGTGCAGATGGATAAATCAGATCCAAGAATTCAATATTGATATATAGATCACAAAGTTGGTGAGGGGACAAGGTTTAGCAAAATTGATGGCAGAATCCAATCTTGAAGCAACACAGGTAAATCAAATACAATTGGAGGATGCACAAATGAGCATTGAGAGGTGCCCTTGGTATAAAAATATTGTTTATTACTTGAAATACATGAAGTGTCTTGATAGTTTAAATGATAGTCAGAAAAGAACTTTAAAGCTTCAAACATCTAGGTATGTATTACTTAAAGGAGATCTATACTGGAAAAATAGAGATGTTATTCTTTTATTGTGTGTAGATGAGTATCAAGAATCTGCTATTTTAAAAGACTTACATGAAGGTGTATGTGGAGGCCATTTCTTAGCCAAAACTACTGCTCATAAAATTCTTAATGCTGGTTATTATTGGCCCCAAGTTTTCAAGGATTGTCATGCTTATATCAGAAAATGTGAAGCGTGTCAAAGGTTTTCAGGAAAGCTTAAATATAATGGAGCTATTCCTCTCACACCCATGCATAAAGAGGAACCATTCCAGATGTGGGGTATTGACTTCATAGGGGAAATAGCAAAAAAATCTAGTGGTGGGCATAAATGGATTTTGGTGGCTATTGATTATTTTACTAAGTGGGTTGAAGCCATTCCCACAAGACATGCTACAAGCAAAGTGGTGACAAAGTTTCTCTTCGAAAACATTCTAGCCGGATTTGGAGTACCTCAGAAGATTGTGGTGGACAATGAGATGTGTTTTAGATCCAAGGAGTTCTCTGATTTCTTTGAAAATTATGGCATCACTTTGTCCTATTCATCACCCTACCATCCCCAAGGAAATGGACAAGCAGAATCAAGCAATAAGAACTTGTTGAATATTATTAAAAGGATGTTGGGTGATAATAAAAGAGCTTGGGATTCAAAATTGATCCTAGTAGTATGGGTTGATTGAGTAACAGTAAAGAAGTCCACAGGATTTGCTCCATATGAGCTTGCATATGGAAAAGAAGCAAGATTACCCTTGAATAATTTTCTTCAAGTTTATAAATTTGTTACAGAGGAGTGTTCAGAGGAAGTAAACTTCATGGGGGATAGGTTGATGCAGTTGGCTGAGCTGGATGAGTATAGAAAAGAGGCTCAAGAAAGAAACATTCAGAGGCAATAGATGGTTAAGGCTTTACATGATAAAAAGGCTTGTGACAGAACATTTGAGGAAGGAGAATGGGTACTTAAATGGAATGCCAGGGACCAAGACAAAGGAAAACATGGAAAATTTGATGCACTTTGGCTAGGACCCTATATCATCTTGGAAAAAAGTGGAGAAAATTCATATTACTTGCAGGATATTGATGGCGAAGTGTTGGAATTTCCAGTCCATGCTCAATACGTCAACCATTTCTTCTCTTGATAATCAGGGAATATTTCTTGTATCATAGTAATATAGTTTTCCTTCTGTTTTCTGTTATGTGTTTTCAATTTTCTTTTTTGGTCTGCTTTCCAAAGATAGCTGAGATCTTGCTATGTCCTTAAAAAGAACATACATCCCCACAAAGAGCCACTGTTAGCACATATTTTTACAAAATATTTTTGTGCTATATATGGATGCTTTTGCATATAGTTTCATCATAAGAGCATTTATTGTTGGATTGTATGTGCAGGTGATATGTTGCAGTGTCTTCATGAAAAGGCATCACTTGGGCATATTCAAGGGAAGTGTTGAGTATGATGGCATTTTGGCAATCCTCATCTTCAAAATTAGTTTCATTACAAAAACACTTTTTGGAAGGTCAACATAGAGCAGGGTTGAGAGCATGTTCAAAGATGTAAATGGTGTGGGAGATATCTTTTAGTATGGTTATTAAAAGTTGCATCCATGGAGAAGGGCTTCTTTTGTAAAAAATGCAAAATTTTGCTTATCGGCATAAGTTACCCCGATGAGATCACACAAGGAGAACGGAGTATGTTGATCAAATTAACTCATGCCGATGGTGTTTCCAAAAGCGTGAGCAGCGAAAAAAGGTGCGACTAAGAGGAATTCCATTAGAGCAAGTTACGACGATGATATAATAGGAAGTTAGAGTCATCGGAGTAACATAAACTATCGGCAACGAGGAAAAAATGTTATCCCGATACCCAATGGGGTTATCGGTGGAGCTCTTGTCGAAAACCAATGGGGTGACGTATTCATAGCGATGACATTGGGTTATCGAGAGGTCCTAATTTATGTTACCCCGATACACGATGCACTAAATGGAGAAGGAGGCTCTATCGGAGAGACTTTCTCTAATAAAGTGGTACAAAGGAAGAAAGGGAGCAAGACTCATCGGGATAACATACATTATCTGTGAGATGCGTTTTGAGTTATCCCAATGGCAGATAAGGAAGATGAGCTCGTCACAAACGAAGTGACTACATCAGGAAAACCTACGCCGATAGACTGAAGCAACCCAATAAGGAGAGTAAGGTGCAAGAAGACTCATCGGGAAAGCTTATGCTATCGGAGAAACATTTTTAGAGTTGTGCCGATGCCCGATGGGCAGAATGCCATAGAGGGCGGATCTATCGGGGAGACTATAACTATCGAAAGCAAGGAAAATATGCTACGCCGACACCCGATTAAGCAACCGGTGAAAGTTATGCTGATCAAAAAGCAAGTTAGATGTAATGGGACCATCAGATGAAGTATTAAGTGACTTCATTCCAAAGTCTGATGGAGCGACTGAAGGGATAAACAGAAGGAGGTTTCATTGAAGAGACATACCCCGATGTGACATAAAGAAAAGATGACTAATAGAAAGGAAAGGTGGATCCATCGGGATAAGTCAAGCCTTGAGGAAAAAAGTGAAAGGGCCGGGGCGAGATTCGATGGATTGATCGGAGTGACCTATGCCGATAGACAAGACAAAAAGGTAATTGAAGGAACACAAAATTTGGGTGGCGCCAAGTAATTGAATTATCGAGTAGGGTTATGCTGATTGGCCGTTAGAATTTCTGATACGATAGCCATTATTTAATGCTCGTGATCAGGTGGATTGGATCCGCACGAAGTAAATCTGTTGAGTTTTTGATTGTTACAGACTCTAGCCGTTGCATATCCAGCATAAAGAAAGAGTTTTCGTGCTAGAATTATTCACAGTTTCTTCAGCCATCAACATTGAAGTTGCAGACAAGAAGCACGGGTAATTTTAGAATTCAAGCATTTAATCATGGAGGCTTCTGGTTCACAAGGGAAAAGGAAAGACATAGAGATTTCAAACACACAGTCTGCTAAATCAAAAAGGATGAAGTCTGTAGAGGGTGTGCAAAAGCGAAAACTGAACCAGGATATGATTCACCAAATGGAGTCATTTGGTGCTAAGTCAAGGAGGTCTAAAGCTTATTTGTCGCCCAAGGATCAATTGGAGGACAAGTACAAAGGGGTTGGAGATATCTGGATAACCATAAGGGGCCAGATATTGTTTCTATATCACTACCTAAGGCCGAACAAGGAGATGCCATTGTCGAACCCTTGGACGACGAATTTGGGTAGACTGGTGGTCCCAAATGTTTTTCTGAATCTCAGATTATTGGAATTGCTTACCAGGAAGTACAACAAAGAAAAAAGATGCATCCAATTGCCCAATGGGGATCCATTCATATGGATATCTACCGGATCTATTCAAGAAGTTTTTGGCATGTCTTATGAGCCCTTCATGTCCCTATCCTTTATAGACCTAGAAGGAGAGTATACCCAAATGGGCACCGCTCACATAGTGTGGAAGTTAGAAATTCACAAAAAAGAGAAGGGATGACTCACAGAGCAGGATGGTCCTCCTTTCAAAATTACTCTGTACAGACAATACTTGCAGTACACATATTGGGCATGAGGCCAAGTCTGCGAGGAAGAAGTTCTTGATGTTACAAGAATAGGCCCATTGGTGTTGGCTATAGACATTCAAATGCATGAGCCAAGGCCATTTGCTTATGCAACTTACTTGGCAGAGAAGCTGCATGAAGGATTTTTGAGTTTGCAAACAGAGCCTAACCCTACTTTCAAATTTTACTCATTGCTAATGCATATGGTTTTGTTTCATGGTCATATGCAAGGTTTGTGGCTAGAAGAATTAAAGGTGACTTCCAGGAACAAAGAGGGACAAAACCAGCCAATTCAATTATGGGTATCCCTATGGGACTCAAGGTTTGACAAATGACACTATGTGTTGTTTGAAGAATATTTTGTCAAACCCTTGTATAGATTGTTTGGAGTGGAATGTGATGGGTCTATCTCACCAGAGATTAAGAGATTCTTGAGACCCCATGCTTTTGGAGACACTAGGGTCAACCATAATTGGGGTGACTGGTTTGTATGTCAAAATTTCACCTTTTTTTCAGGGTTTATGGTTTTGAGGGTGCTCCATATATGTTGCCTACATTAGTTCTTGAAAGGATTGCCTATTTAGAGATTGTTAAGCAACTTAGAATGTCAAATGCAAAGCATTTGTGTGGTGCACACAAGGAGGTATTTATGCCCGACACTTTGCATTTTGGAGACTTCACCATTGTATCTACCAAGACTTATGAGATGATAGAAAAGAAGTTGGTAGAGGAGTACAATTTGAATGGTCACCAGGCTCAGAAAAATTATGATCCCAAGGGGTATATCCGCCACTGCAGGGAGAGCCAGAACCTAGGAGAATATTTGCATATACCCACGGTGGCTGAAGATTTATTTAGAAACAAGGAATGGGATGAGGCTGATGCAATCTTAGAGGAATTAAACCAAAAATTAGAAGAGCAGAAGTAGATGCTTCAGGAACTAAAAGAAGGAGATTCTGAGAGTGGGTCTGATGAGAATATAACTGTATCAACCCTCCATGCACTTGAATTAGAAGAAGTGGCAGAGAGCTAGGAGCAAGCCATGGTGAAAATAAACACCAACACAGATGTGAGAATGGAAGAGCATGCAACTTTCGTTGCAGATGAAGTTTTTGTACAGTCCAAAGAGTTTAAGTCATTCTTGTACCATTACAAAGGGAAAAAGTTGAAGGAAAGCATCCCAAATGTTACCCCAGAAAATGAAGTAGAGATGCTTAAAAAATTGAAAGAAGACATTGATGCAAAAGTGGCCACAATGACACCATAGAGAGGGAGACAACTTCTCAGTGAGGCAAGCATCATTTTGTTCCTTGGATGGGACTTAAGTGCTTCTTTCATTTTTGACAGCTTGTTGCATTCTGATAGAAAGGATGTAAAGTTAGACATACAGGGTGTTAATGACATTTTTATTGCATCGAGATATGATCCAAATGAAGAGGAAAGGCTGCTTTGGGCCCTATACCCTCTAAATAAAAGACCCAAGATCATAGATGTAGATAAGGCATTGGGGCACATGTCGAAGCTGAAAGTGGGAGAATTTAATCCAATTGTCACCTTAGATTTGGGGATTGACATTGCAAAACTGAATAAGGCCCAAATACAGTGGGTGTTAAAAGAGGGTAAAAAATATAAGATTTTATATGAAGACCTGTTGAGAAGTCATGGTCATGAAGTACCATAGATAACTGATACTGTTGTGCAATGGAAAAAGAAATATGAAGACCAAATAAAAGAAAACATTAAGCTAGGAAGGCAAATCAGGACTGCCAAGGTAGATGTTGCTTGTGTTTTGTTGACAAACAGGTTTGAGCATTTGTTGGAAGTTCTCAAAGAATTCTGGACAAATTGTCAGAAGACCCGAGATAATATGGCTTCTCATGAAAGAACTTTAAGGCTGAAGGCATTGTTGAAAGAGAAGAGTGCCGATGAGAAAATTGGTGAGAAGATCCAGAGAAGGTTGAACAAGCATAAAGCATTTGGTGTAGACATTGAGCAGGAATTTACAGATTGTAAAGATATTGTTAGGTATGGTGTACTAGATATTGTGGATGATGCAGAGGAGTTAAGGACAAAGGGATTTTTATTGCAGAATGCCAGAATGTACTTAACACATCCCTTAATGTTGCCCGGGCAGATGTTTTAGATATGAAGAAGACATGTCAGCAGATGAAGAGATTGGCTACCAGGGAGATCACTGTCAGGGATACCGTATTCAACACCAACACTCACAAGGACAACAAGTATTCGGAGCACATACAAAAGTGTGATACAATATTGGATGGCCAAAACTATTTTTTATTATATTTTGTGTCTAGTAGTTAAGCAGTTATGTGTTAGGTTTTAGTTAAGTTTAGTTTAACAAGATGAAAGGGTGTGTCCTTTCATTTGAATCCTTTGGCTCACATATATGTAGTGAGTCATTTTTGTATCATAAGGGAGAAAAAAAATTATGCCACTGGCTACGCTGCAAGTGTTATGTTTTAGAAGGGTCTAATAGAAATGAGGATTTTATTCCGTGCTAACTAAATATACTGGAGTATTTGTAAGTGCAGTTTTTGTTTACATTCTTATTTCAGAAGTTAATATACAAGGTTTCATGTTTTTATCTTTAGATCATTGTGTGTAATTTTGTGTTTGATAAAATCATATGTCCTCTTGATAAATCTTTTGGATTTGCTGTGATGTGCCGTCACATGATGTTGTATTGAATGTAAAATCGGGTTTTATTGTTCATGCAACACATAATAAAACCTTCACAGTGATGGTCTTATAACTGTCTCTTGAGTTGATAGTGATTCTTGTCCACAAAGTTATTCATTAATTGTGAGATAAAGGCACTGTTCTATTATTAATATTTGCTGACTAAGTTTGTATGCATTAGGTCCTTATCAAAGAAACAAATCTTCTAATTTCTATAAGTACTGCTCTTATTCATAATGGATTAAATTCCTAATAGTAATCTTTTACATAACACAACTATATTCACACTTATTAAAAAAGTTTAAAGACATTCAATAAAAAGCACTTTTGTTAGCATAGTTGTAGGAAAACCTTTTTTGCCATCCATTCAATTGCTAGTTCCCATAGTTTAAATTCACTCAAAACAAACCTCTTTTGTGCTTGAGAGTGTAAGGTACACACACGTAGGTTTAGTGGAGCCGAAAGTGCAGAGGGATTTGGTCTTCGACCATCCTTGTTCGTTGGCCAAGGCTAATTGGATCAGCTGAGGATTAGGTATGTCTTTGGTTTCCCAATATGTGGTTTTGGGCACCAACAGTCCAAAAAGGGAGGTTATGTCTCAATTGCCCACCAAATAAAAAAGGATGCATTTAAAGGATGAATTTGCAGAAATTATTGCACGCTTGCACCGTGTTGTAGGAAATGCTTGCACTGATTCTTTTGAGTTTTGGATGTAACATTTCATTCTGGTAATTTGTGCTCCTCAAAGTTTTATTGACTGGGCCTCTATTATTAGATATCATTTGAATGAACAATTGCAGAATTTTTGTCAGTCTTTGGTTTTTCATGTGTTCATATCTTATTTTTGTCCTAGCTAGTCAAGAGTCTTCTTGGTTAGGTTTGGAATTGCATCATCCTCCTTGCATTCACACCTGTCTATCAAAAATTTCCCTAGCTCACCATGCAGAAGGGTAGGCAAGGTTTTTCCCATGTCAATGATGTTTTCTCAATGGGTATGGTCGGTAAATTGGAAGGAAACCATGGCCTTCATATTTCCCAAGAGTTTGCTACCTTTGTGACAAAATTTGGGAGTTTCTACACCCAATTAGATAGGTTTGCATAGCTTATAATTGAGGGTTTTGAGAAGGCCCCGCTCAAATTGCCTCGGTTCCCGTCTAATTATTTTGTGTTTCTGGAAGTTTGCTGCCAGATGGCTGTGGTAAATATTAAATACCTGAACATGGGGAAGAAAGGATACTCTTTCCCAATATCCACAACTTATTTCTCTTGCAAAAAAAATAGCGCTTCTAAGGCCGTGGGAACGATTCTGAAGAAATTTCTTTTTCTATCTCTGCCATCTAGAAGTAATTTTGATTGTAAGGGATATGTGAAGTTTTATTTGTATGGAGCCAAAGGTTACATGGATTGTCTTGAGATCAAATATTTTTGGGAGGATTGTCTAGACAATGGCGAAGTGTTTAAGAGAAGTTTCATGAGGCTCTCTCTATAGCAAATCCACACTCTTGGTGTTTCCTTTAATGTTCGTGATGATGTGGTTGAAGGTGAGGTCATTATTGACCCGAAGTATCATACTTTGGCTGATGTGACCCCCACAGAAATTGATTGGTCTAAAGAAGAAGTCTTAGACCTAATGGTTTGCACTGCTCCAGTGTTAAGGAGGACATCTGATTGGTTAAATGGTAAGTGGAAGCAACAGGTCAGCTCCTCACAAAGCCAAAAGTCATAATCCCGCAGAGAGAAAGGAATAGTTTCCTCTTCCCCTATTCTAGAATCATGAGCTAAGTCTGCAGATAGGTTACTAAACTGAAGCTCTCAGTTAAGTGGCGATGGAGACAGACCTGAAGAAATTGCTGCCAGACTGAAATTGACCTATGAGTAGGATGACGAGATTGTACCACCCAAAGGGAAATCACCTCTCGTTGATTCTGAAGGTATTTACCAACAAATAATTGATGAATCATTATTTTTCTGATTTGCTTGAAATTCCCTCTCATGTGCAAAATAATCCTAGCACCATTAATAAAGGATCAAGACTTGAAACAACCTCTCCAACATGGCTGAAAATAGAGGTAGAAAAGAAAAGAAAAATGTCCACCCCTATTTCCAATGAGATAGATACAGGCATGTTGTTGTTACAAGGTTCTCACAAGCCTAAAAAGACTAAGCGAGTGTGTCAGATCATTTCTGACTCTGTATCTGGTCACCAACTCCTAGAAATTGTTGACCCTATTAGGGACATAAATGCAAGTGACATAATAGAAAATGATTATAAGATTAGCCATGTGGATATGAGACCTTCTACTTTAGAAGGGGATGTCAATAATGTCAATTTTTTAATTCATGCATTGATTAAAATGGCCCAAGAACAGAAGAAAAAGAACCTGGAGATACAATCCCAAGTGCAGTCATTGAAGGATTTCATTTCATCTATCATAAATCCTTCTACTGGGGAGGCTTAAAGTTTGCATGTACAGGGAATTGATCCAGATATTGTGAGAAACGTTAAAGGTAATTGGGGTATGCTAAAGGTGTCACTGAGTGGATAGAAGAAATGTATAGGGTTGGTGTCAGTTACATCACTAAATTCAAATTGTTATATATGAACATTTGGAATAAAGAAAGGAGTTATTAGCCGAGCTGCAACAGATCTATAAAAGAGCATGGAATCATATTTGTGCTTTCAAAGGAGGTTGCAGAGCTCGTGTTATTGAATCATGCTACACTAACAACTGAAAAATTGGTAGAACATCCTAAGGAAGTTGACCCCACTTGGCATGAAGCTTTGGATTGGAAAGAGAATATCTATCTTGATTATATCAATGATATTGATAATGCTTTAAAATACTACTTGAATGGTCTGCTGAAAATAAAAGATAACCTCAATGCTCTGGATGTTGAACTTATGGACAACTTTGAAGAAAATGTACGGGAACTCAGTGAAATGATGTGCCAGTTCAAAGATAATTATTAGAAGAATGTCAGAGATCCTTAAAACATCTCCTTGGAATCCTTTAAAGGATTGTGCCACCTGTAAATGTATACCACAACCTTTGAGTCTGAGATTGATGAAATGCACAAGAACATAGCCACTACTGACAGGTTAATTTCAAAATGGAGAATGAGACTACGCATCACAGCAATGCCAGAGGACCTAAACATGGAGCCGGTTATGAACAAGTATCGTGAGTACAGGTAGAGACTCAAGGCCTAGGAAGCAGTATATTGTAGACAAGAGGTGAAGATCATTGGTGATAATAAATTGGGAGCAAAGTAGGCGATGGTAGTTTTATAATTTTACTGTTTATTACTTTTAATAATTATTGGCTGGGAGGCCTAAAGACTTATTTTAAATAACGGTTATCTTCAAGAAACCATTACTTGAGTTTTTTAAATAGTTGGACTTAATTTCATTTAGGGATATTTTGGGCAAACTTTATTTTACTCTTAAGAGCTCATACATCTTTTAGTATATTTTTGTTTTACTGTTTTGAATATAGAAAAATTGTCGGTGGCTTTCAAATATATGTAATCTTTGAATTATGGTGTGTGGATGCCTTCTGTTCTTTTGAATGGTTATTAGTGGATGAATTTATATTTGAGATGGTGAATAATTTAAATTTTTTGTTGCTGCACGAATATTATCTGTGAATGATATTTTGTGGTAATATGGTTTATTCAAGAATCTGGAAAATCTAAAAAATAAAGGTTTGTATTGTGTGAATGCCTTTGCAAAGCTTTCTGGTTAATAGCTCTTTCCTTATTTGCTTTTGGGTTAGAAGAATTTCGGTTAATTATATATTCATTAAATATTATAGGAAGGTAGCTACCACCTTATAAAATAAGCAGATAATCAGTCAATAGATAGTTTGTTTAGACTGGTTCAACTGTGGTTACATTTGTCACCTTTGTGGGTGTGAGAATATAGAGTTAGGTGATAAATCTGTTAACCAACACAACTGCACTCTGGTAAGGTACTTTGCTCATGTCTTCCATCTTTGATGGGGATTTAGGACAATCCAAAGAAAATGGTTTCATTCTAGCTATAAAAGGAACACACAACAATGATTCAAAATGGGATTCACAAGTTTATGCATGTAAACTAGGAATAAAACAAATTTGCAACAAACACATTTGGAAGTAGAATAGATTCAATTGGCCCAACCTCCAATTTGATGGAAAATGGGTTGAACATAAGGTTAATTCAATACTACTTAGGTTGAGTTGAAAATGAACAATTGAAATGATGTAGATTAAATGCAAGAACTAGAGTTGATAATGCAAAATTGATAATGATTGGCATATATAGGCAATTTTACATAAGATATGTAGACATGAAGCATAGATTTGGAAATGGGAAGTAGAGAGGAATTCATGGCTGAAATATGGACTCAAAATTTGGGATAGTGATACTAGGCATCCTTGTCCATGACTATCAGATGTAGAAAAATAATATACTTTTGGAATCATGATGTTCCTTTGAGCATTTCCTTAAAAAATCATCAAAAAAGTGTCAGGAATTGTTTGCCAATTGTCAATGTCTAGGGTATCCTGGTTCTTCAAAATCAAGTCTCACGTGTCTTAGTCTCCTCTTCATAGATCTATAACTGTTGTCTTTAGATCATGTCCCCTACAAAAATTAGAGGGAAATTTTTTGTTGGGTTGATAGGGGTTTTCATAGGTCAAACCCCAAGTTTTAAATTAACCCGATGATGAATTGAAATGAAATTTAAAGCATGCCTTGAAAGGGTAGATGCTAGATTTGAAATTAAAATGTTGAATTTGAAATGTAATACCTTCATGAATATTTCTTTCAAGTCTTTATGAAAAGGTTGATGTTGTCTTGTAGGAATGTATGGATGTATTCATAATAACTTGATCATGGATTCCATCCTAAATGCTTGAAATCTGAATACTTGACCTCTCCTTCATTGCTCTAATGATGCTTGATTATTTTATCACTTAAATTTGATTGATATGAATTGAATTCAAAGCTAAGAGATGTTTAAAATGAGGGGGTAAGACTTTCTTTTATTCCTCACCCCATGTAATGTGTTCAAAATTAGTAAGAAGGACGACACAAGAAATTTATTCTTGCCTAATTTTTTTTGATCATTAGAGGGTCCAAAATTGGGCCCTTTTGGTTTAGACAAGGGTGCTAGGTGTCCACATATAGGAAGACAAGGGTGCTAGGTGTCCACATATAGGAAGACAAGGGTGCTAAAAACCCTTTTCTAATCTATTTTGGGGGAACAAAGGACCAAAAAGTAGAGCAATAAATGAATATTGAAGAGATGATGTGGTGTGAATAAAATTAGGGAAAATTAGTGCATAAAAGGCAGAAATGCCAAAGTGAGGCCCATGTGAGTATTAAATTGTACGAGGATACAATTTACAATGATACATTTAGCCCCCACTTTAGTAGAAAAATGAACCTCGGCTCATACTCTTAGTAAAGTACATAATAGTATTGAAAAACTTTCATCAAGATATTAAACAGGCAAGATACACCAAGCCCCTAAGGACTTAGGATGTTATCAATGTAATGGGTATGTGCACCAAGATGGTGAACAATTTAGTGACCACTAGGAAACAATGACTAAAATGGATGAAACATATATGTGTTTTTGACAAATTCAAAAACCACATGTGTCTTAAGGCTCAAAAAATATGAGCCAAAATATGTATGC
Organism: Cryptomeria japonica; assembly: GCF_030272615.1. Lineage (NCBI taxonomy): Eukaryota > Viridiplantae > Streptophyta > Pinopsida > Cupressales > Cupressaceae > Cryptomeria > Cryptomeria japonica. The sequence goes on from NC_081411.1 coordinate 488,442,642, forward strand.
ATTATTTAAATTAAAAATGTGAATGTGTTATTGTTACCCCAAATTTGAAACCAACCAATTTTGAACTTTCAAAACTACCTAATTGATAATGGCCCAATTGGTAGATTAAAAGACCACTGATGAATTTAAAGTTCCCTTATTGAGTCGATTTATCAGACATTCTCTGAAGTTCAGAAACATGAGAATCCTCGATCTTGTTCAAAGGTTCTGATTTTATGCGACCCTCTGACTTAATGACACAAACACCATCAAGCACTTTGTGACTTTGAACCGGTTTCAAAGTTCTTCATTTCATCGATTCCTTACAGTATAGTTAGGTGATATCTTTTGTTGCCAGATATTGGCAGAGACCAACATGGTTTGAGAGTTCCTATTCTTCTCAGTAGTCTGACATGGTTCTAAATTCCTCTAAAGCACCAACCCAATTGTCAGGCTCTTCTTTTTTTCATGCAAATCTCTTCGAATCTTACAATGTATAGCTTCTTAAATGTTGAAACGCAATGGATTGAATTTACCGAGGTGGCAACACGTTTTTCCAAACGGTCAAAATTAAATAAGTTTAAAGATTGTTTATGAAGAAAGGTGGTGGTGTTTTCAAGTTCATTCTTCTCTGCAGAAATGATCAATTAGTTCTCCTTAGAATGGGTCTCTTAGCAACTAATGAAGAATGGAATGAGGAACCTGTACCCATGGTGGAACCAGATTTAAATTGACCTGAATCAGACTAGCTCAACATTGTTTCTGAATTACGCTCTGTAGCATGGAAAGAGATGACCAGTTATATGAAATAACGTAGGGTATTCTTCGTCTTGGAAGAGGAGAAAGTACGCGTCGATCTTCACCATCTTTTCATGGAGATACAGTTGGAAGTCGAAAGAGATCCTATCCTGAAGGGTTGTTTAATTTCCTTGTTTTGGTATGCATGGAATCTTGGTAATTAGTAATTTTTGGGTTGGTGTAACTGTTTCCATTTAAAAATCTTTTCTTGATATTGGTCATTCTCAAGACCGTTATTTTTAGCAATGGATACAATTGCCATCCTTTTTGGTATATATTAGGCCTTAAGCCCCAGGGAGGGGGACCACTTTTTTTTTTGGAAAAAATGAAAGAGAGGATGGTAGGGGATAATCTTAAGATGTAGCCATTTTTAGATAGTGGAATAAGTTGAACTTTGTGTCATGAATTTATCTTCAAGTGTCATTATATGGGAATGTATATGTTAAAGCTATGAATTTTCTATATTTTTCCTTACTATGAATTAAAATTTGTGTTATGGCAGTAATTTATGATGCTTGATCATTGAAAATGGTTACCAATACTTTCACATTGGAAACTTTACATCTCGAGTCGAAATGAACTTCTCCCCTATTCTTTTTTAATGTGTTCTGTAATGAATTGAACTTTGTGTCAAATTCATTCTATTTAAGTGTTCAAATTTTTCTTTGCATCTGTCATATATCTATACTCATATTTTAGTTTGGCCTTTCCCAATTTTTTGTCAAAAGCATGCCCAAAAATCAAATTATATCATAAGAGGGAATTGTACCTCTAAAATTAAGAGGAATATTATATGTCTAATAGAGATCTATCGAACAATTGGTTTCAATTTTATCTTTCAATTTGGGGCATTTGTGAGTCATCTTTGAAGTTATTTTAGAAAGGCAAAAATCTGAACTAACAGTTATTTAAAATAAAAACATGTATGCACTTTTATGAGAGAAAAACATGTCTGCATTATAACATGTATGTGTTATGTTAAATAAACAAAAAATGTACACATTGTGTTGACACAAAGCTAGAAAAGGGAGATGCCCTTAGATGTTAATGCCTTTGGCCTTCCCTTAGTTTTTTCATCAAGATATATACATAAAAATTATATTTTCCTTTTGTCTTGTATCCTTCCTATACTATATATTATATTTTACGTATATATTGGCATGATGTTTGAGAATAATTTCAAGTCTATAGGAGTCATAATATAGGTTCTATATTTTAGGAGATCTTAAAATTGTTTAGAATTAGTCAAATTTTAATAATTAGTAGGCTCCCATCATCATTACCTTTCTATCTCTCAATCTCATGTACACATTGCCTTCACCAAGTTCTAGACATATCTATTTTCATATCTCTCTCCTCCTCCTTTTCCTCTCTCTGTATCATTCTCTCCTCTCTCCCAAATCTCTAGATCTTATAATTTCACAGAATTACTCAAATTTCAATGATCTCTAACCTCCTTTTATCATTCTCTCTATCTCCATTTCACTCTCTTTGTCTCTCTTGATCTTTAGACCTATCTCTCTTCCTATCACTCTCATCTCCCCCTCTCTCCCCTATCTCTCTATCTCACTCTTTCCTCTCTACCCAAGCTCCAACCATACCTCCCCCACCCTTCTTTGTATCTCCCCTCTCTTCTCTACATACCTCACACATCTCCTCTCCATCTCACCTCTCCCTCCCCCTTCCCAACTCTCTCTCTTCTCTCTCTAATTATCTCTATCTCATCTCTCCCTCTTCATACCTACATCCCCTCACTCCCTCCCTACCTATACTTCTCTACATACCTCTCTCTCTCTCTCTCTCTCTCTCTCTCTCTCTCTCTCCCATCCTCCCATGATCCCTCTCTATGTATCTTATTCTCACCCTTTCCCTCTCTACTTACCTCTATATCCCCTCTCCCTCTCTCCACATACCTCTACCTCCTTCCCTCTGTACCTATATTTATCTACATAAATATCACTCAGTCCCTCTCTCTTGCTTTGTCTCTCCCTCCTTCCCTCTCTGTTTCACTTTATCTCACTCTGTTTGTCTCCCCTGAGCTTTATACCTAACTCCCTCCATACCAATCTCCCCCTCTTCCCTCTCTCTACCTTTCTCTATTTCACTCTCTCCTCTCCACCCCAAGATCTAGACCTATCTTTCAACCTATCTCTCACCCTTATCTATCTATCTCTCAATATATCTATCTCTCTGCCACCACTCTCTATATGCACCTCCTTCTCATTCCCTTCCTACCTCTATTTTTCTACATAACTCTCCTTCCATCCTTTCCTCCTCTCTCTCCCTTCTACCTCTACTTATATCTGATGGTATGATGAAAGAATAAGTATCCGGTAGAATATTGAGACGGGGGGGGGGGGGGGGGGGGGGTGAATCAGTATACTGAAAAACTGATACAAAGTTCCCAAACTCAAATTCAACCACACAAAGTAAACTTATCACAATCAAGATCAATATTCATAAGAATACTTGACATTAACCGATTTGACTATTATGACAACTTAACAGTAAACAACTTCAATCTTTGTAAACATCAACAATGCTTAATCATATCTCAATATATTCATCTCTCAATTCTTCTTGTTATCATGCCTTATTAGAAGTTAATCAAATCAACAAATAAGATCATAACCACAAAAACATTCACCACTTGACACAAATGTTTATACATGGAAAATCCAAATAGGTAAAAACCACGGTGAGATGAGACTCACACGGATAGCTATCTGAACTCCTTTGAAGTTCGCCCTATTAGGAGCCAAGCCTGTTAAAGCTTTACAATAAGTTCCGTTAAGAACTAATTTTGGTTAGGAATCACCCGGTTAAGGGATTTACAAATATGCCTTGATGAAAAGCACAATACATTGTTAGGAGTAACCTCGCTGGAGGATTTAAGAATCCAAGCTAATGGACCACCTTGTTAGAGGATTTAATAAGTAACCAAGCTTGTTAGAGCTTACCCGGTTAAGAGATTTCACTTTTGCTGTAATTGTTAGAAAACAACAGGTTTTCTTGATCTGTCTGAATAGCACTACATTTGCTTGATCAGATCCTTTTAAGCTTCAATCTGCCTTTACTCAAAGTGTAGATCCTTTCATCGGTTAGGCAACTACACACTCAACAAGTTTCTGCCAATCTTGCCAACATCTTTTACAAAAAACTTCATCGACCTTAATTACAAATTAATTAGGTCGGTAACATAAAAAAATCCTAATTCTCATCATCGAGATTACAAACAAGTCAGTACAATCTTGACCATTAGAAATAATAACAATCTCTTCACATTCTTCAAGAAAATTCTAACCGCTCCATGATCACCACTTCATCAGACTTTGTAACTCATCACGCGCTATGCATTAGATGCAATCCACTTTGCTCCTTCCCAAGACATCACACAAACGTGCCAAAACAATCTGAACTTATACTCATACAATGATCGCACGTGTCTCCATCATTACTGCTCATTAGATAATAAAACAACAAACTTGATCGATTAGGGTTTAACAACTGATAGGGTTTACCAGTTATATTGCATAGAAAAGTTTAACCTTTTTTTACCGGTTTACCGGTTCAACTCACAAACTTAACATACCAGTTTACAACATCTTCCACAAAGCTCTTCCAACCGGTTACTAGCCAATATAAAAAACAACAATATCAACAATAACATAAATACCATTACCGATTCAATTGACATCAATGACAACATATCATTAATACAATCTATATACAAAATGCCAACAAACTAAAAATGCCAACAATCTCCCCCTTTGGCATTGATGGAAATACAAATATCAACGCCTCTGATTGCTGCTGAGATTGGTGAATAGGAATCTTGGTTTACATTACCAAGTATTCACCTTGCTTTGTCTGTCTTCAGCCTGTCGTTGGCTTCCCTAATCAGACACATAATTCTTCTCCTCAATCACATAAATCTTCTCTCCGTTTGACAACAATGCCAAAGTGAAAGTAAAAACATGTAATTCTTCTCTCACTGTGCATCAACAACATATTGCAACTTGATGCTCCCCCTGTGGAATATATCCACTTCCTCATCAATCCATGTAAGATTCTACAAGTAATTTGGGGATTTATGCAATCAACATCATACTCAACTAACTTCATGAAGAGGGACAACCCCCAATTGACTTCTAAGATACTCAAAAGTGGTCTTAGGCAAAGGTTTGGTAAAGATATCTGCAAGCTGCTCCTTGGTAGAAACATGCTCCAAGATAACATCTTTACACTGAACTTTTTCCCTCAAGTAGTGATACTTAAATTCAATGTGCTTAGTCCTTGCGTGCAAAACATGATATTTAGAGATGTTTATTGCACTTGTATTATCACACAGAATCTTTATAGGTTCTGAGATTTTCATCTTAAAACCTTCCAAAATGTGCCTCATCCAAATAGCTTGTGTGCAATTCATGTAAGCTGCTATACTCATCTTCAACAGTAGATTATGAAGTACACCTCTTCTTTTTACTACTCCATGAAACTAGCCTTCCTCCTAGAAAGAATGCTCCACTGGTAGTACTCTTCTAGTCATCAATATTTCCTGCCCAATCAGCATCTGTGTGTGCCTTCAAATCAAAATTTCCACCATATGGATACCATAACCCATAGTCAACATTACCTTTCAGATATTTAAAAATTCTCTTGGTTGCCATCAGATGTGCTTCCTTTGGATTCTTTTGAAATCTAGCAACAATACCAACTGCATGGGCAATATCCGGCCGACTGTGAACAACATAGTGTAATTTGCCAATCACTAATCTGTATTCCTTTTCATCTAAATACTTAGATGCATCTTCCTTGGAAAAATTAAAACCTGTAACCATTGGGGTTCTAACTAGTTTACAGTCACTCATACCAAAAATCTTCAAAACCTCTTTCACATACTTAGATTGAGTAATGTAAATACCATTCTTCATTTTCTGTACCTGCAAGCCTATGAAATTTTTTATTTCCCCTACTAATGATATCTCAAGCTCATTCTTCTTTTCATCTATAAAACAATTACTCATTTCATCATTACCTCCAAATATAATGTCATCAACAAATACTTCATTGATTAGTATTTCATCTCCTTCAGACTTGAGATAAATGTTGTTGTCATCATTGGTTCTAACAAAGCCTATCTTTATCAGATGTTTATGAAGCCGTTCATACCATGCTTTGGGTGCCTCTTTTAATCCATACAAATCTTTATGCAATCTTCATACCATGTCTTCCTTATCTGTCAATGCATAGCCATCAGGCTGCTCATATAAACCTCTTCTTCCAATATCCTATTAAAAAATGCAGACTTAACATCCATCTGGTATACTTTGAACTTCTTATGAGCTGCAAATGCAAGTAAAGTTCTAACACCTTGCAGTCTTGCTACTGGTGTAAAAGTTTCTCCATAATCTTCTCCTTCTTCTTGCACATAACCTTTGCAGACTAATCTTACCTTGTTGAAAACTACAACACCATATTCATTTAACTTGTTTATGAACACCCATTTAGTACCTATAACATTCTTTTTTACCGGTCGAGGTACCAGGGTCCAAGTGTTGTTCTTCTCAATTTGATCCAATTCATCCTCCATAGCTTTAACCCAATGATCATCACCAAATGCCTCCTTAGCACTTCTAGATTCAAAGGTGGAGACCATGCAAGAGTTCTCTCTTATTCTCCTTCTAGTTAGTAATCCAACATCCTTATCCCCAATAATCTATTTAGGAATGTGATTCAGTCTCACATACCTAGGAATAACACGATCATTCTATTTAGGTTCAGCTTCTTCATTATCATCTTCTTCTGAATTTATTTGTTCCGGTTGAATAAGTACATTAGGATTTTCTTCACTGGTTATTGATTTAACAATTTTAGGTTCCAAAAGCAAAATGCAAGGATCTTCATCCTTTTTGTCTGAACTAGTTCCTTATGAGACTTCAGGACATTCATCTACACAAACATCAACACTCTCAACAATTCTCTGTATCTGGTTGTTGAAGCATTTATAGTCCTTGCTCTTAGTGGAATAGCCAATAAATATGCCTTCATCACTCTTAGCTTCAAACTTTCTTATGTAATCACCTCTTTTAATAAAACAATTGCTTCCAAATATCTTAAAATAGCTAACATCAGGTGATCTCCCATACTAGTATTCATAAGGGGTCTTGTCCTTACCTCTTTTCACCAGATTTTGGTTCATTGTGTAGACAAATGTACTTATAGCTTATTTCCAAAATGTTTTCGCTACACCTCCTTGTATCAACATTGTCCTAGCAGCTTCAACCACTGACCGGTTGTTTCTCTCTGCTATACCATTCTGTTGTGGTGTCCTTGGTGCAAAAAGCTGTCACTTGATACCATTCTCATCACAGTCCTTAGTGATTTCCTCAGAAGTAAATTCACCACCTTGATCTGTTCTCAGACATTTGATCTTTTTGCCACTCTCTTTCTCAGCTAAGGCCCTGAATGCCTTGAATTTACCAAAAACTTCATTCTTATTTTTCAAGAATGTGACCCACATCATCCTTGAATAATCACCAGTGAAGATCATGAAATATCTGTCACCTTGAATGCTTCTTGTTCTTATTGGTACACATAGAACTGTATGAACCAAATCTAACAAGTGCTCCGTTGAGAAGGACTTGCCCTTGAAAGTTCAAGATGTCACCTTTCCTAACTAAAATTCTTTACAAAGAGCATTAACTAGTTTGTCTAGCTGAGGCAGACCTCTTACTATCTTAGACTTTCTTACTTTAATAATATTATTAAAATTTATATGACAAAATCTCCTATGCCAAAGCCAGCTATCATCTATCTTTGCAATCAAACAGTTGCTAACTTTAGGATTAAGATGAAATAGATTACCTCTAGTTTGTTTCCCGGTTGCAATCAATTCACCTTTGTTGTCAAAGATTTTGCACATACCATTTCTAAACTCCAGTGGGTATCCTCTATCATTAAGTTGTGCCACACTTAGAAGATTGTGCTTTATACCTTCAACCCAATAGACATCGTCAGCACTACTCTTCCCATTAAGAGAAATAACTCCCTTACCTTTAACCATACAGGGTGGGTCATTGCCAAATCTGACAACACCGCCATCAAATTTCTTCAGGGAAAGAAATTTGCTCTGATCACCAGTCATGTGATGTGAAAAACCACTATCAATGATCCAATCATCTGAGTTATCCCTCCTAGATACTAGTGCCTTATGATATGATATTTCTTCCTTAATAGCTACAAATACAATATCTTCACTAGCATCATCATCATCAGATTCTTCATCAGTAATACCACTGTCAATAGCTACAAGACAATCTCTCTTTCCTTTACCCTTATACTTCTTAAATTTGTCTTTTTTTTTTTCATTTTCACCATTAGGGCAATTAGTTGCTATATGACCAATCTTGTTGCATGCAAAACATTTTAAAGGTAGCTTACCTCTATATTTACCAGTGCCTCTACATAGTCGTTTTGCCAACAATGCTTCAAGTTCCACTAAGCTTTCTTCATCATCAACATCTCTATTGAATCTAGATTCATAACCATGACTAGTATCTCTACTTTTTCTCACAAATGGGTTAGAGACAGAAGCTCTAAATGCAGATTTTGATTTCTGTACACTACCATCATAGCCATTTAGTTCAAAAGCAGTAAGTTTTCCAATAATAGAGTCAATCAAGAGATACCTTAGTTTTGTCAATGGACTTCATCTCCTAAATAGCTACATTTTGGATAGCATAGACCGGTAGCAGGGTTCTCAGTACATTATTGATCACTATGGCATCTTCCACTTTCCCTCCTGCACTCTTTATTTCACCAACTATCTCTTTTATCCTTTGACCATACTGCTGGATATTCTCACCTTCAGACATTCTCATGTCATCAAACTTTCCTCTTAGACTCTCCTCTTTAGCAATCTTAACATGTTCATTGCCGCTTTAAATATATTCAATTTTTTTCCATACTTCATATGCAGTTTCAAGACCATGAACATCTACATATTCAGCATCAAACATGGAACTGATAATAGCCTCTAATGTTTGATGATTTTCTTGTTGTTCTTTCTTTTGATCATCAGTTAGGGTTCCAATAGGTGTAATATACTTGGTTTCTATATGATCCCAATACTGACTACCAAGACTCTTAATGTAAATATTCATTTTGTCGCTCCATATTCTATAGTTATCTTTGTTGAACTTCGGACGTTCTTTCTTCATCATGATCTACAAGATATTTTCCTCAAGTTTTTAGGCTTTTAGATTAAAGAGGCCCTGAGATGCTCTAATACCAATTTATGGTATGATGAAATAATAAGTATCCGATGGAATACTGAGAGGGGGGTGGGGGGTGAATCAGTATACTGAAAAAATGATACAAAGTTCCCAAACTCAAATTCAACCACACAAAGTAAACTTATCACAATCAAGAACAATATTCATAAGAATACTTGACATTAACTGGTTTGACTATTATGACAACTTAACAGTAAACAACTTCAATTTTTGTAAACATCAACAATGCTTAATCATATCTCAACATATTCATCTCTCAATTCTTATAGTTATCATGCCTTATCAGAAGTTAATTAAATCAACAAATAAGATCATAACTACAAAAAAATTCACCACTTGACACAAATATTTATATGTGGAAAACCCAAATAGGTAAAAACCACGGTGAGATGAGACTCACAAGGATAGCTATCTGAACTCTTCTAAAGTTTGCCCTATTAGGAGCCAAACCTGTTAAAGCTTTACAATAAGTCCTATTAAGAAGTTAAGGGATTTACAAATATGCCTTCATAAAAAACACAATACCCTGTTAGGAGTAACCTCACTAGAGGATTTAAGAATCCAAGCTAATGGACCACCTTGTTAGAGGATTTAATAAGTAACCAAGATAGTTAGAGCTTACTCGATTAAGGGATTTCACTTTTGTTGTAAATGTTAGAAAACAATAGGTTTTCTTGATCTATTTGAATAGCACCACATTTGCTTGATCAGATCCTTTTAAGCTTCAATCTGCCTTTACTCAAAGTGCAGATCCATTCACCGGTTAGGCAACTACACACTCAACAGGTTTCTACCAATCTTGCCAACATCTTTTACAAACAACTTCATCGACCTTAAATATAAATTAATTAGGTCGGTAACACAACAAAAACCTAATTCTCATCATCGAGATTACAAACAAGTTGGTACAATCTTGACTGTTAGAAATCATAACAATCTCTTCACATTCTTCAAGAAAACTCCAACTGCTCCATGATCACCGCTTCATCGGACTTTGTAACTCATCACGTGCTATGCATTTGATGCAATCCACTTTGCTCCTTCCCAAGACATCAAACAAATGTGCTAAAACAATCTGAACTTATCCTCATACAATGATCACACGTGTCTCCATCATTACCGCTGATTAGATAATAAACCAACAAAATTGATCGGTTAGGGTTTAACAACTGATAGGGTTTACCGGTTATATTGCATACAAAAGTTTAACCCTTTTTATCGGTTTACTGGTTCAACTCACAAACTTAACATACCGGTTTACAACATCTTCCACAAAGCTCCTCCAATTGGTTACCAGCCAATATCAAAAACAATAATATCAACAATAACATAAATACCATTACCGATTCAATTGACATCAAAGACAATATATCATTAATGAAATCTATTTGCAAAATGCAAACAATATCTATCTCCCATCTCCCTCTCTTTATACATACCTCTCCCTCCATCCCTACTTACCTATATTTCTCTATATAAATCTCTCTCCCACCCTCTCCCTTTATACCTACACGCCCCTCCCTCATTCCCTCTCTTTCGCTCTCTACTTATCCATCTACCTCTACTCTCTATCTCCCCTCTCCCTTTCTATATTCATCTTCTCTCTCTCTATCCATCTATCTATTTTCCATCTTACTCTCTTTATCCCCCTCTCCCTCTCTACACCAACCTTTCTTTCTACCCCTCTCTAGTTTTATCTCCCCTTACTCTCTACATCCTTCCCTTTACACTACTATTTAGATATTTAAGGGGGGTTTAAAGTAGATAGGGATACAAAGAGAGGTAGGTAGATGGAGGGAGAGGGGAGATAAAGAGAGTAAGAGGAAAGATAGATAGATGGATAGAGAGAGGAGATATATAGAGAAAGGGAGAGGAAAGATAGATGAATAAGTAGAGAGGCAAAGTGTTAGAACCCGGAGGCAACTGAGAGGGGGGGGGGGGGGTGAAATAGTTGACTATTAATTTCAACCCAAATATAACTTAATCAAACTTGATAATTAATACCAGTAAACCAAACTTAATGTCGGTTGATAGATTTGCAGATGATATTAATACTGGTGAAACTTAATGCATGAAATAGAAAGAGAAACAACATCCACAACACATAACACAAAGATTTGTACGTGGAAACCATGTAAGGGGAAAAACCACAGTAGGAAACCTTACCCAAAATCAGATGATACTACTGCGGATAGTATGTGTATACAAATGGGGTCTGCACATGCAGAAAGGCCAACCGCCTAGAGCTCACTGCTCAATCACAAAATAAGAGTCACACTGACTACAATTGGATGGTTAAATCCAATGATAATGTACTGCTCCAAGTAGCATCTCCAATGCTGGATTCAGTATCGGTTATGCTCTGATAATCACCTTCAATCCTTCCTTGAACCTTCTCTATGGTCTTCTCATATGATCTTCAAAATTCGCACATACCATGATACCATATACCATTACTTTACCTCCTTTACAACTACTATCTCCTCAATTGAGATCTTACATATATACCAAAACCTAAGACCAAATGTGTAGGCCGACTCATTAAGAATATTAAAATTAAAATCAATTACAAATAAGTCAATATGTGATGCATCATGTGGGCTTAATACATTTTCAAAAATATCCAATCAATAAGTCATCTCAATAATGTGTCGTGCTGATCTGGAATAGACAATGCATGTCGGTCCATAACCTAGATGAATTTGCTGGTAACAACAAATATGTCAACCCGATTAGACCAATAACCAAAATACCAAAACCAAGTATCCAAACCATGTCTTCGACATAACCAAGTGATATCCAGATGATAACAAGTCATCCTCAGTGCTAGTGAACAATATAACCTACAGATGATCAATATACCGGTGACTGTGCATAGGTCACTGAACTAGCTGGTGAACAACAATGTGCCGGTTAAACATAACCATAGATCTCTAGAATGATAAGTGTTGAAATCAATGACAAAACTAATGCAACACATCCATAATACCAACAATCTCCCCCTTTGGCATTGATGGCAACACAAGATGGAAAAACATCTAAGTGCCAAAAATAGAATGCCAAAAACCAAAAACCAACAATCTCCAGAATAGATCAATACAGAGAGTATATATCTCTCCCCTTAGGATAAAGTTTCTTAAATACAAAGTTTTTCCATAGATATCTCTCCCCCTTTGACATCAAATGCCAAAGAAATATAATTACCAGAACATACAACCAACTCATATAACCAATTACAATAGCCAATTGTTATAACCAACTACTCCTCCTGAGAAGTAGCTCTCCTCCATCAAAGCCGGAAAAAAGGTTTCTCTGTTAATTTTGTTAGTTTGATGCCATTCTCGGGTATGCCATTTGTCGGGTATTACACCAAGCTGCTCTCTGAGATATTCAAAAGTTTCCTTAGGCAAAGTCTTAGTAAAGATATCTGCAATCTGCTCTTTAGTATTCACATAAACCAATCTTACTTCCTTTGCTTCAACATTCTCTTTCAGAAAATTATATTTGATAGAAACATGTTTAGTTTTAGAGTGAAATACCAGATTCTTTGATATATCAATTACTGCTGAATTATCACAACAAATGATTATAGGTTCTTTGCATTTTACCTTTATGTCCTTCAACATTTTACAATTAGTTATTGTTGCAACATATTCTGATTCTGGGGTTGATAGTGATGTACAACTCTGTTTCTTGCTCAACCATGAAATCAATCTGCTACCAATAAAGAATGCCCCGCCGGTGGTGCTCTTTCTGTCATCAACATCTCCTGCCCAATTTGCATTGATGTATGCACATAAACCAAAGTTTTCATCTTTAGGATACCATAAACCAAGATTTGTTGTGCCTTGTAGATACCGGAAAATCCTTTTCACTGTTGATTCATGATTTTCTTTAGGATTACTTTGAAATCTTGAAACAATACATACTGCATTCATTATATCAGGTCTTGTTTGTGTAAAATACAGTAAACTTCCAATCATGGATTTATATCTTGTCGGATTAACAGAGGCTGAATCATATCCTTCAATGTCAATTTATCAGTTGTAGTCATAGGAGTACTTACCAGTTTAGAGTTTTCCATACCAAATTTATTTAGTAGTTCCTTCAAGTACTTTGTTTGACATATGAATATACCTTTATCCGTCTGTGAAATCTGCAATCCTAAAAAGAATTGTATCTCCCCAATCATAGACATTTCAAATTCTTCCTGCATCTTATTAGCAAAGTCTTTACACAATCGATCTTCTCCTCCAAAAATGATATCATCAACAAAAACTTCAATAACCAAGATGTCTTCATTAGTCACTTTGAAATATAAGTTGTTGTTAGCATTACCTTTAGTGTAACCAAGCTTCAAAAGATATTTGTCCAATCTAGCATACCAAGCTTTAGGAGCTTGCTTCAATCCATACAAAGATTTCCTTAATATGCAAACCATATCTTCATTATTTGTCAATAAAAATCCATCAAGCTGTTCAATGTAAACTTCCTCTTCAAGATCACCATTCAGAAATGCACATTTTACATTCATTTGATATACTTTATAGTTCTTATGTGCTGCAAATGCAAGAAATAATCTGACTGTCTCAATTCTAGCTACTGGTGCAAAGGTTTCATTGTAGTCAATTCCCTCTTTCTGTGAATATCCTTTACACACTAATCTTGCTTTGTTTTTGATTACCTTACCATCTTCATTAATGTTATTTCTAAATACCCATTTAGTTCCAATTACATTTTTGTCTTTAGGCCAGGGAACTAATGTCCATGTATTGTTCTTTTCAATTTGTTCTAATTCATCTACCATTGCTTTTATCCAAAATTTATCTTCACATGCCTCAATAACAGATGCTGGTTCAATTTGAGAAATTAAACATACTTCTTCATTTTCCAGTCTTCCTCTTGTCATTACACCTTGATACTTATTCCCAATTATCTGACTTTCAGAGTGATTCAATCTTACATACCTGGGTTTGTTTACTTGTTGTTGTTCTTCAATCACTGTGGAATTCTTTGATGATCCCGGTGTGACTGGATCCATATTCTGTATCGGTGCACTCTGTATAGGTTCATTTATGATCATCTCAACTGCCGGTTCAGAATCTATAGACATTGAATTTCCTCTAAATTGTTCATCTATCTTCACATTAGCACTCTCAGTAATCTTCTGCAATCTTTTATTAAAACATCTATATGACTTTCTCTTTGATGAATAACCAAGAAATATTCCTTCATGACTTCTAGGACCAAATTTACCAATATACTCATCTCTCCTAATATAACATTTGTTTCCAAATATTCTGAAATATTTAAGAGTAGGAGTATTACAAAACCATAGTTCATAAGGGTTTTTACCGGTTTCACCTTTGATGTGAATTCTGTTGAAAGTGTAAACTGCTATATTCACTGCTTCTCTCCAATACACATGAGGTAGATTTGCTTCTAATATCATGCTCCTAGCTGCATCCAGAATAGTTCTATTCTTCCTTTCCACAATTCCATTCTGCTGAGGTGTCCAAAGTGCTGATAGTTGTCTTCTGATTCCATTCACTTCACAGAATGTATTAAAATCCTTAGATGTAAATTCTCCTCCTTGATTTGATCTTAAGCATTTGATTTTCTTACCGGTTTAATTCTCTACCATTGCTTTGAATAACTTGAATTTTTCAAAAGATTTTGATTTCTCCTTGAGAAAAGTAACCCAACACATTCTAGAATAATCATCAATAATTAGCATAATGTATCTATCTCCCTATAGACTTCTTGTTCTTGCCGGAGCACACAAGTCAGTATGAATTAAATCAAGAACATTATTGGATTTCTCATAAATACTCTTAAAAGTTGTTCTAACGTGCTTTCCCATTTGACATTCCTTACATACCGGGTTACGAGGTTTTACAATATTAGGTAAATCCCTTACTACCTTACTTGAACTGATCTTTACAATGCAATCAAAATTTACATGACAAAGTCTCTTATGCCATAACCAACTTTTATCAATATGTGCAATTAATTCATTGTTATTTAAATGAAAGATATTACCTCTAGTCTAATTACCGGTTGCAATCTCCAAACCAGTTTTGTTCATGATTTTGCATTTACCATTCTTGAATTGTCACTGAAATCCTTTTTCAATTGATTGACCAACACTCAAAAGATTATGCTTCAAACCTTCAACATAGTAAACGTTGTCAATATTGTGCTTACCATCAAAAGATATAGTTCCCTTTCCTTTGATCAAACAAGCTTTATCATCCCCAAATCTTACTAGACCTCCACTATATTCTTGAAAAGATAAGAATTTACTTTTATCACCAGTCATATGATGTGAACATCCCGAATCTATAATTCATTCATCTTTTTCTTCAATTTTAGCTGCCAGGGCCTGCTCTACCGGTGGAACAGTAGGTGCCGATTGATCTTCTTTTATTGCAACAAAAGCCCATCCATTGTCTGTCGGTTCTTCATCAGAATCATCATTAACTCCTTCATCAGTATAGTAACATGATTTGTCTCCGTTCTTCTTAAATATGTATCGCTGATATTTAGGGTTAGGCTTATATGTTCTTTTAGCTTCTTCTCTCAATCTTGCATGTCTATCATGACATCTAGATGCCATATGACCAACTTTATTGTAGTTAAAACATTTAAATGGTGCTTTACCTTCATACTTACTTCCAATAGGATCTTTAGGCATTTTCCTTGCAAATAGTGCTTCAAGTTCTTCATTTTCTCTTCTGATATCTTCAAGTTCTTTTGCATAAAGTGTTTTCCAATCAGATTTCTTAGATGATGATGATGATGCTCCAAATGATGATCCTTTGAAAGCTAAATCTGTCTTAATTGTAGCAACAAGACCAAATTCCTCAAGCTCAAATGCTGAAAGTTTTCCAACCAAGTTATCTCTAGATATTGATGTATTAGGCACTATTCTCAACTCATTAATAGCAGTTACTTTCATTTTATATGCCAGTGGAAAAGCTCTTAAAAATTTAGAAACAATTTCATCTTCACTTAAGGATCCTCCACAACATTGTATTCCCAAAACAATTTCATTAACCCTTTCCATAAAAGAAAAAATTCTTTCATCTTCTTCCATTTTCAGATTTTCATACCTGACCTAGAAGCATTCCAGTTTTGCAATTTTAACAGTGGTATCTCCTTCATTCAATGTCTCCAATTTATCCCAAATAGATTTAGCAGTAGATCGGTCTGATAATCCCATGATTTGTTGATCTGACAATACGCTTAAAAGTGCTTCTCTTGCTTTGCACTCATTCTCTTGATCCTTACCCAATGTTGGTGGATTAGGCTGATTCGGTGTAGGACCAACATAGCCATTCTTTGTAACATCCATATGTCTCTTCCAATGCAATTCAAATGAGTCTCCTTCTGATCTTCCATATACCATAGTTAGTTCCATCAATTTTCAGACTGTCCTTCCTGAAAAAGTTTGTTGCCATAGAATCTCCTCAAGTTGTTAGACTTCTGCAAAAAGAGGACTTGTGCTCTGATACCAATTGTTAGGACCTGGAGGCAACTGAGAGGGGGGGGGTGTGTGTGAATCAGTTGACTATTAATTTCAACCCAAATATAACTTAATCAAACTTGAAAATTAATACCAGTAAACCAAACTTAATGTCGGTTGATAGATTAGCAGATATTATTAATACTGGCGAAACTTAATGCATGAAACAAAAAGAGAAACAACATCCACAACACATAACACAAAGATTTGTATGTGGAAACCTTGTAAGGGGAAAAACCACTGTGGGAAACCTTACCCACAATCAGATGATACTACTGCAGATAGTATGTGTATACAAATGGGGTTTGCACATGCAGAAAGGCCAATCGCCTAGAGCTCACTGCTCAATCACAAAATAGGAATCACACTGACTACAATTAGATGGTTAAATCCTATGATAATGTACTTCTCAAAGTAGCATCTCCAATGCTGGATTCAATACTGGTTAAGCTTTGATAATCACCTTCAATCCTTCCTTGATGTAATGCCCCGCCAGGAAACCCCGAAGGGATAAGCCAAAATTACAAGAATAGAGTGCAAATTTTTTTTTTTTTTAAAGTTACAACACATAAGATACAACATGATATCCAAGATTCAGATTACATAGCGGAAGACATCAACTAAACACCTAAAGAGTTTCCCAACGAGATTACTTAAATTTCACAATTCACTTAACTCACACAATTAATCCAAAAGCTGAATATCTTAATAACGAGATAATTCTTAATCAGGATAATTCCTTTCAAAAGAGGGAAAATATAAATCACAAGCGAAGATTCATCAATAAGATCCATTCATAATCTTCACTCAAGCTTTTCATTTAAAATTACAAACCATACATCTAACATTCTAATACACTAGGATTTCATCATAACATAAGAGATCTTTCCAAGCATATTTAAATTCCTTAACAACAAACGAGTATAATTCATTACTCTAAGTTACATTCTTTCATATTCCAACTCATTGCATTTTAAAAGACGATTACCTACATGCATCTACGACACATCTCATCTAAACCACTTAAGCATTCGATCAACATGGCATTCAAGAAAGAACTGAATATAAGCATTTATAGTTAATTCCAATTATCCACTCAACCAATCTAACATAAGTTAATCATACATGATAAAGCTGAATAAAGGAAACATAAGAGAATACATCACATAACACCATAATGATCTCGGAGTTCACCCCTAAAGGGCTACATCTCCGGGTCTGCTCAACTGCAAGACCCCTCTGATAAATAATAAAGTTAAGAATACAAGAGGTTACACCAATACAATCCAGCCATCAAGGCGATACATAAGCAATATACAAGCGACCGCATCGGTCCATTAATACATAAACAATCCCTGAAAATGACAGGATCCAGCTGAACATAATCAAAGCTAAAACAAGAGGTCCATGAGAGCATCCATAAAACTGAGCCATCACCACCCAAGGTCTATCATGAAACTGACACTCACAAGGGCAGAGACAAAAAGGACGACTCACAAAGGTACTCAAGACAGGACAAAATGACAACACACTAGCGAACGTAGGGACAAGTGTCATCACACAACCTGGTATGGATACCATGGCAAGTCTTCATAGGTCCCGGCCCCATACACTAGTCACCCTGGCAACCTAATCCGAACTTCCGGCCCATCCAAGCCTCATGTGGACCCACACATCCTCTCGCGAAGACAAGGAAGATGGTTTGCCATTTTAGGCCTTCTCACAGCATGTCGAATCTATGATAGCACTCGTCCCATGTGTGAGGCACATTATCTTATTTAGAGATTACATTCTAATCTACTGTTAGGTTATCACTTATTAGACTCACTTTCGACGGGTTACCCAGCAGCCACTTTGAGCGCGACCCCCAATCGAAAGCCATTTTCCCATACGACACTAGACTAAACTCAAACGAACTCAAACCAAAGAATAGACATGGTCAGACGAACGGAGTTCAAGAAGGAGAACAATCATCTAGTCAAACACGACTCAAAGATGAACACTTACTGACGGTACTCTAACTAGAGACCCGACCAACAACGGTCAACCACAATCATCATTCGACTCACACACAAGGAGGATATGACCAACTATGACAACATCACAATACAACAGTCAACTCGGAAATCGAGGACTAAAACAGGCACCCCAAATCATGCCATACGACAGGGTCCTATTAAACAAAGCAAAACATGCCATTTCATAATTAAAGGCGAATACAGAAATTAAACTCGCAAGGCAATAATCAGAAAAGACAATATTTCCTCAAATTGATTTAATCATTACAAGTCGATTAGGATTTCTACATGATCTAAAACAGATTACCGTTATCTACCTCAACTAGGGATGAGTTGTTCTTGGTTTTCTGACTCTTAAGGTTCAAGGCATAGAACAGACACATAAGCCATAATGAGTTTTTAACCAATTTATATTAATAAATCTCAGACAACCATTAATCAACTAAAATAAGATATTTTTTAATCTCCAACAAACATCATTAACATACTGGTCCAAAACTGACCTCTACAGTTTCGTAATTTCAATTCCAGATACATTATACGGATTACGGAAATAAAAGTGTAGAAAGAGAATCTAAAGAAGCTAATCATTTCCAAAAGCACATCGATTCAATTCAGACACCCAACGATAAATATTTCACTACTTCTCAATTAGCCAAATGATAAGTTCTAAGATGATATTTAACCACATCAATTAGAATATAATCTACCCAATTCACTTGCGAAAATTCACAGTTGTAGAACTTAATTAAAAAGGGGCAAAGTCACGAAATGAAGTTGAATGACAATTAGCCTATAAACTCCATTATAACATTGATCAAACTCAACTAGCATTTGCAACTATTATACCACCTTAATCAAAATTAAGAACTAAATAAACTTAATCATTAAAATAATTTTCAACATATTATAAGCTTTCTATTTTTTTTTTGAATGGGAAAAAGAATACATTAAACGAAAAAAAACCCATTTAAAAAAAAAAACTACGATTAACAACATAAGAACCACGCGTATGAAAACGCGGCTAGGGCGAGCCGTGCCCTAACCCTAGCCGCAGGCAAGGAGTGGGCGGCGCCACTGCGGTGCCCGCAGGCTCCACGGCGCCCTGCGGCCACCGCGGACCTGCGGCCACCGCAGTGCCGCGGCCACAAGCGCTGCGAGAACGTTAAAGGCACGGGGACGGGGGAGGAGAAAGGGGAGGAGCGGGGGGAGAGGGGAGGCGGAGCGGGTGGAGCTCCGCTCCCCGCGTCCAATTCCCAAAACCCACGGTTTAAACAATAAACAAAATACGCCCAGTTCCAACGTTTAATTAAATTTTTCGCCCAGTCCGACATAAATAAAAACGCCCAGCTCGAAAACAAAGCATTAAAATCCTCTTCGAACACACAGTTCGATAATATAAAAAAAAAATCAATGTTTTCATTTTCCATTAAACACAGTCCGAACTTTCAAAACAAAAACGCCCAAATGAACCGAATAAATTTCGGTTGAATACAAGTTTGATTTAGAAGAACCAGGTTTTAGGACCACATTTTCTTGAGGGTTTTTTTTATTCTTTCCAAAACACCATGGGATTCCAAACCACCCAAACAACATAGAGGAATAACAAAACCTCAGATAAATCTCCAGCCAAACTCAAAATGGCCAAACAAGGAAATATCATATTTCAAAACCAAATGGTTAAACAGATCCTACCTGATCTCGCAATCCTGGCAAGGTCTGCCGAAGAGTCCAAATCTCCAGCTCCCAAATTCTTCCTTCTCCATCCAAAATCCTCCAATTTCATCTCCAACATATTTTCCAACCAAAAATTCTCCCAAAATGACCATCCCTCCATTTTTCCCCAAATTTGGGTTATATGGAAGAGTTGACCCAAAATTTCTATTTTGGAATTAAAAAATTTTATTTACAAATAATTCTCAACATTTAATCCTTTTCAACTAGCAACAATTAACTTGCTTTATCTATTCCAAAAATCGATTTCCTCAATAATACGATTTAACCTTTCAAATTTTAAAAGCCAACAGAATACAATTAAACCTATCACAATTAAATACAAAGCTTTCCTTTTCAACAGCATATATAAAATGCATTAAATATTCCAAATCAATCATTAAATCAAATTTGCTTCCTATTTAAAATAGGCAATTCATTAACAACGAAAATCGCATAACGAATACCCGATTAATTTAATCCATTAATCTTCAATGCACAAACGCATATTTAAACAAGATAATTACTAAGGACTGATTAATCAAATTAACCAAACACACCAAGCACGCAAATCGAGAAAGTCAACCAAACAGACGACTCGCAAACCCAAACAAGAAGGGGTCACCGACGACGATTGGGGATGCTCACTTGAGCACGACTAAGGTCGACTAGGGTCTTACGACCACCTAATCCAACTCTAAGGATTAAAAAGATACACTCAAACCTGCAATCCAGGTGAAGACGAACTTCGCACTCATGCGGCGTTGTACCTGAAATTTCCTGCAACCAAGGATCATACATGGATACATATATAAAATTTAATGAAAGCGTTAGCTCAATATTATTACCACGAAATAGGAACACTAACAACTTGCATATAACTAGTGAGAAAACCACATCAATAGGTATGCGTAAAATCAACATCTGACTATCACATAATATTACGATAAACTGATCAAGATTAAGCCAAGGTTAGAGATAGATTAGGGCAGGGGTACTACACTTGAACCTTCTCTATGGTTTGCTCATATGATCTTCAATATTCGCACATACCATGATACCATATATTGTTACTTTACCTCCTCTACAACTACTATCTCATCAATTGAGATCTTACATATATAGCAAAACCTAAGACAAAATGTGTAGGTCGACTCATTAAGAATATTACAATTGAAATCAATTACAAATAAGTCAAGATGCGATGCATCATGTCGGCTTAATACATTTACAAAAATATCCAATCAATAAGTCATCTCCATAATGTGTCGTGCTGATCTGGAATAGACAATGTATGTCGGTCCATAACCTAGACCAATTTGCCGGTAACAACAAATATGTCAACCCGATTAGACCAATAACCAAAATACCAAAACCAAGTATCCAAACCATGTCTTCAACATAACCAAGTGATCTCTAGATGATAACAAGTCATCCTCAGTGCCGGTGAACAATATAACCTACCAGTGATCAATATACCGGTGATTGTGCATAAGTCACTGAGCCTATCGGTGAACAACAATGTGGCAGTTCAACATAACCATAGATCTCTAGAATGATAAGTGTTGACATCAATGACAAAACTAATTCAACACATCCATAATACCTACACAAAGAGAGGAGGGAGGAGTGTAGGTATAAAGAGAGAGGGTTGGAGAGATTTATTTAGAGAAATAAAGGTAGGTGGGGAAGGAGGCAAATGTATAGAGAGAGGGAGAGGGGAGATAAATATAAGTAGAGATACAAGGGGAGAGATATGAGGGAATGAGTGAAGGAGAGATATGTATAAAATAGAGAGAGAGAGAGAGAGAGAGAGAGAGAGAGAGAGAGAGAGAGAGAGAGGTGTAGTCACAATGGGAGGGTCCTCAAAGAGAAGAATTCAGGTCGTGCAACAAGAGTTAACACAACAGAAGTGACACAATGTTATGGAGGCAATGCAAAAAAGACTAAATTATATTAAGAAATCAATTACAAAATGTCCGCAACATGCGGGCTCACAAAATCCGACTCACAGGCCTGAGTACAATATATGCATGGTATGCAACATTCATGATCAAGCAAGAAAGTGAGCCAACTCCGGACCTCCTAACCTTTAGATCTATCTTCTATGTTCTAAAAATTGATTCTAAATTCTTAGTTATATTGATTTATATGATCAAGGGTGATCTGCGTCGACCCAAGATGAAACATTTTTTGAGGAACAAGATAAAACATGTAAAAGAAAAAGGTTAGCCTCCACCAAAGAGATCCATCCAGAAAATCCATAGGTTGAAGTATAGACCCAAAGGAAGGTCAGACACCTGCCAAGGAACATTGGAAACAATGAACTAAATATCTGTAAGATATGAAAAATATTTGCAAGATCTACCAAAAGCCAAATAGGTCCAAGCGATTTTGATGTTCTAAGCCAGAAAACTCTCAGATTCCAGAAGCGATAACTTGCCAAAAAAAGATCCAAACATCCCGTGGACCAAGGCTAAGATTGAAAAATATGTCCACGAACCAAAATCCATCTCCACAAGATCTAGTGAGCAAATAGAAAGAAATTTTTAAAGAAGTACTAAAATTGCAAAACAAGAAACAAACTGAAAGGAAAATGGTTTTTGGTTGATGCAAGATTGCCAAGAACCAGGGATACTCCCGCATCAGACATCTGGGGTTATTGAAAATAAGTGAGTTCTTCACTTTATCGATGTTAGAGGAAAAGAACGATGGCCTACCTCTACCTAATAAATCCATGATGAATATTCAATCGGTCTTCCTTTCCATTTCACAAGATACTCTTTGTATTGGTTGCTCTGGGTGCTACGCCCAATTCTACTATCTAAAATGTCTTTAATCTATTTCGGTATCCGTTGAGGTATCTGCTTCTCTAAGTCTGCTACACTGTCTTCACTGAATTTTATCTCATGATACTGATGTATATCTATAATATTGAATATAGGTGAAATACCCAAGCTATTCAATAACTCCACTTCATATGCATTTCCAGAACTAAATTTCCTCAAGATCTTACAAGGTCCAAACTTCCTCACCTACAATTTATTATAGGTTCCAACAGGAAATCTCTCTTTTCTCAGATATACCATTACTTCATCACCAACTTCAAATTCGTTGTGTCTCCTTTTTTCATATGCTTTCTCCTTATACTTACTCTTCATGTCTTCCAAATGTTGTTTAACTTGAGTATGCACTGTCTTCATATGCTCTTCAAATTCTTTTGCTTTCGCACTCCTTTTATCCTTAGTACCGATGTCTCTCAATTCTAATATGCCTCTAAGGTGTTCTTCGGTAACAATATCAAAAGGTGTTCTTCTGGTACTCTTGTTCACCGAATTATTGTAGGCAAATTCTGCTTGTACAAGAATCAAATCCCAATTTCTGGGTTTCTCTCCCACTAAGCATCTCAGCAAATTTACCAAACTCCTATTCACTAACTCTATTTTCCCATCAGTCTGTGGGTGAAAAGTAGATCTGAACTTGAAATCTATCTTCATCTTCTTCCAAAGTGTTCTCCAAAAATATCCAACATACTTAGTATCTCTGTTAGAAATTATGCTCCTCAGTAATCCATGTAATCTCACCAATTCTTTGAAAAATAGGTCAACAACATGTATTGCATCTGTTATCTTCTTACAAGGTATGAAATGTTCCATCTTTGAGAATCTATCCACCACCACAAATATATAATCATTTCCTCTATGTGTCCTAGGCAAGCCGAGTATGAAATCCATCCTTATGTCCTCCTAAGATCTCTCCAGAACTGTCAAAGGCTTATACAATCCAACATTATGACTACTACCTTTTGGAAGTTGACAAATCCTATAGCTCTGCATGAATTTGTTGACATCCTTATGAATCTGAGGCCAAAAGTAATTCTCACTAATTAATGCCTCTATCTTATCAACTCCAAAGTGTTCGGCTAATCCTTCACTATGCTTCTCCTTTATCAGACTTTCTCTCATAGAACTTCTAGTTATACACAATTGAAATCCTCTAAATACCATCTTATCTTGAATGAAATAGTCCAACCACTTACTTCTGTCTACCATAACCAGTTCCTTACAAGCATTCCAAGGTTCTACCAAATCCAGGTCATCCTCATAAAAGTTCTTCAATTCCTCAAAACCTAATACCTCCACTCTCATCTCTATCAAAAAGTTCCTCCTTTTGCTCAATGCATCAACAAATTTATTTGACTTTCCACTTCTATTCTTCAACACAAAGGTATAAATCTACAAGAACTCTACCCATCTCATTTGTCTTTGATTCAACTTACTCTGACTGTTCAAATACTGCAACGCTTGATGATCTGTATACAACACAAACTCCTTAGGAAATAAGTAATGTCTCCACTTCTTTAATGCTTGAATTATGGCATAAAAATCTTTATCATACACATATCATATCCTCCTTGCATCATTCAACTTCTCACAAAAATAAGCTATTGGTCCTCCTTCCTAACTTGACACTCCTCCAATTGCATTCCCACTTGCATCACAGTCCACTTGAAATAATTTATTGAAATCCAGTAAAGCTAACATAGGTTTCTCTATCACCTTCTTCTTCAACAATTTAAAGCTCCTATTTTCTCTAGTTGTCCACTTGAAATCCTTTCTTTCTCCTCTCATTGCTTATGTCAAAGGGCTACAAATTGAACTAAAATTTCTGATGAACTTACGATAGAAACTAGCCAACCCATGAAATGATCTTACCTCTCCAATACTTTTCAGTGTAGGCCAATCAATAATTTCTCTTACCTTCTTAGGATCCATCTTCAATCCATCTATAGATATCACAAATCCCAAATACACCAACTCTTCCTTCATGAAGCTATACTTCTTAATATTTATCAACAACTTCTCTTCCCTCAACCTCTACAAAACTTGTCTCAAATGCAACATATGTTCTTCCTTTGTCTCATTGAAAAATCAAGATGTTATCCAAGTACACAATAACAAACTTACCCAAAAATTTCTTCAATACCTCATTCATCAATCTCATGAAAGTGCTTAGTGCATTAGTCAATCCAAAAGGCATCACCAAGAATTCATACAGTCCTTTATTTGTCTTGAATGCTATCTTCCACTCATCTCCTTCTCTGATTCTAATAGGACGGTATCCACTCTTCAAGTATATCTTTATGTAGTCTTATGCTCTACTCAAGCAATCCATTATGTTATCCATCCTAGGCAAGTAAAATCTGTACTTCACTGTGATCTTGTTTATTTCTCTAGAATCAATACACATCCTCCATTCTCCATTCTTCTTAGGTTCTAACATTGTTGGTATTGCACAAGGACTCAAACTTTTTCTTATCAAACCTTTCCTCAACAATTCCTGCACTTGTCTATTCAGCTCCTTAATATTTGTCAATGTCATCTGGTGTGCTTCTTTGTTAGACAAACTAGCTCTGGGAATCAAGTCCATGCAATGACTAATATTTCTCACAAGGGGTAATCCATCAGGTACATTATTTGAAATGATGTCTCCATATTATGTCAGAAAATCCTTTATTTCCTTCAGTTCTTCTTCTTCATGCTTTGGTTTGTCAATTGAACCAAGACAAAACACACATTCTCACGTCTCATCCCATTCAGGAATTTTCTTCCATCCACCAAACAGATTCTAGCACTTGTACAAACTTCAGTTTTCAATGGCTCCTCCAAGGGTAACAAGGTCTACTTCATCCTATTTGCAACAATAGTGCATATGTTCTTCCTCCCATCATGTATTGCCTATCTATCAAACTGCCAAGGTCTACCCAACAAGATATGATATATATCCATAGACATAATATCACACAAAACTTCATCATGATAAGATTCAATCTTCAATTTCACCAAACATTGTTCACTTACTAGTATCTTATGATCATCCTAAATCCATTCTATCTGATAAGGCTTAGGGTGCTTCAACCTTTTCAAATTCATCTTATTCACCATCTCCTCCGAAACAAGGTTATCTGAACTACCACTATCAATAACAACTTTACAACAGTTACCAGATACCTTACATATAGTCTTGAACAAATTCCTCCTCTGCAAGGGTTCCTCATCATCTCCAATATGACACAAATATCTCCTCATCAACAAAAACTCTCCATCTTCAGGTTTATTAGTTGATCCGGTATGTTATTCTTCCACCAATGTTTTCCTTCTAGTGTTCTTGGTCTTCTTACATTCAAAATCTTGATGTCCTTCTCCTTTGCACTTAAAGAAGGTTCCTCTAAACACTCTTTTATCCGGTCTTGTGTCATCTTTGCCATAAATCTCATTCTTGTATCCATCAGGTTCTCTTCTTTAGTAAAAAACTATTTTATCCTTCTAGTATGAACTACCATCTCTGCTAACTTCCTTGTCTTTGTTTTGATCTGTACATGGTCCTCTTCCTCCAGAATAGCTTCTTCCTCCTTGAAATCTTCCTCCACAAAACCTTCCACCTCTACGTCTTTGATTCTGCTCATGTCTTTTGTTCAACTTTTCTTCAGCCTTGAGGGTATATTGATAGGCTTCCTCAACACTCTGCAACTTGAATAAACTGAGTTAATATTGTATAAACATCCACAACCCATTCAGGTACCTAGCAACTTGTTCAATCTCATCATCAACATGTTTGGATCTAATATTCAACTTGTAAAATGCTTCGGTATATTCCTTCACACTACATTCCTTCTGCTTCAAGTTCTGCAACTTTCGGAATAGATTCACTTGATAATCTACAAGCATAAAATTTGATTTTAACTTGCTAACCATCTGCTCCCAAGATTTAATCTTCTCTTTACCTCTTCTTTGTCTATCAACCTGCAAATGTTCCCACCAAATAGATGCATGCCCTTTCAACTTAGTGAAAGCATATCTTGCCTTCCTATTCTTAGTTGTGCCTTCAAAATCAAAATACTTTTCCATCTTCGTGATCCAATCTAGCAATTCATCCGAATTTGACTTGCCATCATAATCCAATGGGGTAAAATGTGGTATGGTATTCTCTCTAGATAATTCTATTATAAATATTTCTTCATCTGAATCATCCGCCAATGGATTTTCTCCTTGTTCTCCAGCTGCCACTTCTTCATCATCATCACTCACATCTTCAACATGTCGACCTCTTCTCTGGGCCGTTTCAACAACTTCTAATTGGGCTGAAATTCCTCTTAACATTTCCATCACAATAGAGTCTTCATTTTCATTCACTCCACCATTTCAATTTCCTCTTCGCGCTATATTCATGCAAGTCCTCTGCAACTGCAAGCTAGATCCACAATCTACCACCCTATAACAATACCTTACAAGACAATGCGATCTCCAAAATTAAATCTCGCTCTAATACCACTTGGTGTAGTCATGGTGGGAGGGTCCTCCAAGAGAATAGTTTGGGTCATGCAGCAAGAGTTAACACAACAAAAGAGACACAATGTGATGGAGGCAATGTAAAAAAGACTAAATTATATCAGGAAATCAATTACAAAATGTTAGCAACATGCGGGCTCACAAAATTCAGCTCACAGGTCTGAGTATAAAACATGTGTGTTATGCAACATTCAAGATCAAGCAAGAATGTGAACCAAATCGGGACATCCTAACCTTTAGATCTATATTCTATGTTCTAAAACTTGATTATAAATGCTTAATTACATTAATTTATATGATCAAGGGTGATCTGCGTCGGTCCAAGATGAAACTTGTAAAACAACAAGGTCGACCTCCCCTAAAGAGATCCATCCAAAAAATCCATAGGATGAAGTGCACACCCAAAGGAAGGTCGGCCACACGCCAATGAACATTGGAAACAATAAACTTAAGCTCCGCAAGCTACAAAAATGATCTACAAGATCTACCAAAACCCAAATAGGTCCAACCGGTTTTGGTGTTCTAAGCTAGAAAATTGTCTTATATTTTGGAAGCAATAACTTGTCGGAAAAAAGATCCAAACATCCGGCGGACCAAGGGTAAGATTGGAAAATGTGTCCATGAACCAAAACCCAACTCCGCAAGATCCGATGAGCACGCAAAAAGAAATGTTGAACAAAATACCGAAACTGCAAAACAGGAAACAAACTAAAAGTAAATTTTTTTTTGGTTAATGCAAGGTTGGTAAGAATTAGGGATGCTCCTGCATTAGAGAGAGAGAGAGAGAGAGAGAGAGAGAGAGAGAGAGAGAGAGAGAGAGAGCATTTGAGGTAGGTAGAGAAGAGATGGGAGATATAGAGTAGAAGGGTGAGAGAGATAGGTTTAGAGGTTGGGAAGAGAAGAGAGAATGAGATAGAGAGATGGGGGGAGAGGGAGAAGGAGAGCGATAGGTCTAAATATTGAGGGAGACAAAGAGAGTGAAATATAGAGATATATATAATGATAATAAGAGCTTAGTGATTACTGAATATTGACTAAGTATGAGAAACTATAAGATCTAGAGCTTGGGGAGAGAGGAGAGAGTGAGCTAGAGAGAGGTAGAGAGATTGGAGGAGAGAGATAGGAAAATAAATAGGTCTAGAGATTAAGGGAGACAAAGAGCATGAGATAGAAAGAGAATGATGACGAGAGCCTATTGATTACCAAAATTTGACTAATTCTAAAAATATATAAATCTCCTAAAATCTATAATCTGCATTGTGACTCCTAGAGATTTGAAACTATTCTCAAACATTCTGCAAATATATACATAAAATATACTTAAATGTTATATTTTATGTATATATCCTAATGAATAAACTAAGGGAAGGCCAAAGCAATTAGCATCAGAGGAATGTTCCTTTTCAAGCTTAAGTTATCAAAACACGTAGATGTTTTACTTGTTTACCATAACATGTACATGTTATAATGTGTTCATGTTTTTCTCTCATTAAATAACATAAATGTTTTTAATTTAAAATAACATGTACATGTTTTTAATTCAAATAACTTTTTTTTTTTTGCCTTATACTTAGACTTAGGCTTGTGATCTTCATTTCTCTCCTTTTTACATGTTTTCTTCTTCCAATCTAGTTTCTCAACTTCCTTGCCATAAATTTTACATGTTATAAAGTGGGTATTTGTAAAATTACCACCATAATTTCACACGACTTATGATCTTTCTAACCATGTAATTTATTTTTAGATACTATCAAAGGGTTTTTACAAATACTAAGCACAAATATATTTTTTTGACCTACAAACTAGACACTGTGCTATGTTTTGCTGAAAAAATAGGATTTTTTTTGTCTGTAGGAAGGATTTTAACCTCTCCATCTTATTCATTTTTTAAGAAATTAGAATTTTATACACTATATTTAGAGTATTGTAATTCTTCTTATTTTGATATCTTCAAATTTTGAGTGCACAAGAGTCAAATTGCTCCTCTAAGTTCAAGATTAGATGATTTTAGGAAAAAAAGTGGCCACTTATACCCCCATTTTTATTCACCGTTTGGGTGTACATACCCTAATATCAAGATAAAATAAGCAACACATGAAGACAAGAGAGAAAAGAGTAGGACTATGCTAGCCTAGTAAGGCTATACTTCTTATGAGCCATGTTGGGAAAGAAAAAAATAAACTGTAAAATTGGTGCATGAAGATTACAAAATAAAGCCTTAGTTTGTAAAATAATTTGAATAAATGTTGACTATAAAACAGGCTCTACATCATGCACAAAACATGTCATGGTTTGTGATCAAAGTATACAAACCAAACCTCATGGTGTGTGCATAAAGTGAAATAAATAGCGAAGTATATGCCCCACATTAAAAACAATTTTGTATTTCTTATCAGGAGCAATTATTTTTAGGTAGAATACATGCATCCAAAACAAAAGCATGTCACAACAGTGAAATGCCCCCAAGCAAAGGAAAATCAAAGTATGATAGTTCACAAAACATAAAGTGAGCATATATGGGATCCACTAACTGGGGCGCTTATGCACATTAGATAAATTATGTATATTAAGTATGATTGTAATGAGTTGACCTCATCCCATAAAGGTAGTGGAATTACAAGCACAATGGAAGAAGAGAACATAACATTAACAAGAAAATTCTTTACGCTTCATCATGGAAGAGACCAAAAATAGAAATATCATTGCTTTGCATCATCCCCAAGTAGGCAATATAAAAACATATTGACAACAATCACACATTTATGACATAACATGAATACACCATATAGAATAATTGAGATATAAATAGAAAAATTTCACAACAGGTTTGGTCCCTTCAATACCTTGTGCCAACAAAGAAACAAGGGTCATTCGAAGAGAGCATGACATACACATAAATACCAAGCATCACATCACATGGGAACACACCACTGTTGGATATTGTTGAGATGTTTGTTGGAGGAGTGTTTTGTCATTGATGTCAATATATTCCTTTGCATATTCCAATGTTGGAATCAGATTAAATGAGTTGATTTGGCTAGTGTGTTGCATATGAGTTGTTGTGGATTAAAGTATGCATGGTGATTTGTTTGAGTTATGAGGTCTGGGATTGAGTTTGGTTTTTCAATTGTTTAGTGTTGGTCAGTGTTCTTTTTTTGCTTCACATTTCTCTATAATTGCAATATATTGGTTTGCAGATTTGGAAAAGTGTTTGGGATGTTCGGGTGTGTCCTCAATTCAAATGGTTTGTGAATTTGTGATCCGCAAGTGAATTTTTCAGTTTGCCAGTCAATTTAGAGAGTGTTCTTGAGGTTCGGTATAATGATGATAAAGATTCTAGTAGGTGGTGATGTTGTGGTTGTTGCTGTGGTAATTCACATTGCTTGTAAATATTTCTAGATCATTTTTTATTTATGTTGGTGGTCTGCATTGATCGTTGTGTGCGTTATTGATTATTTTCTTTATTTTGATGGAGTTCTTCGTGTTATGTGAGATTCATGATGATTGTAGCGTGTTGTGGATGTGTGAGACATAATTATTGGAGGTGTTTCATGTTCGAGGAGTTGATATGGTTCCAAACTATGTCTTAGCCAACATTATTTTGGTCTATATGTGTTATTATAGTGTGTATGGTTATATTTTGTAATTTGCGGTGTGGGTTGAGCCAACCTTGAAATATAAGTTATGTTTTGTAATTTGTGGTGTGGATGTATCTGCGATATCAATAAGTGTGTGTAATGTGCGAATAATGCTTTAATCTTTCAGTAGCAGAGAATAAGTGTGAAGAAGTGTACCAGAGCAATATATGAGCTTATCAAGAATTGTAACCAGGCATGAGAAGATGCTATCCTATCAGTTCATGATCTTCCAGATGTAATCCAAATCTTTCTATAAGACAAAGAGTCTTCCTCAGGATTGTAGCCCTTGTTGTTATTGTGTTTGAGTAGTGAGCTCTAGGCAGTGTGCCTAAATGCATGTGCATTCCCCATTGTAGTATTTTGTATACTTGTAACAGATTATCATCTCATTGTGGGTAGGTTCCCACCATGGTTTTTCCCTTGACCGGGTTTTCCACATATAAAATCTTGGTGTTATGTGTGTTATTGATGTGGTGTTGATTTATGCTTTCATTGCTAATTATCAGATCTGAATTTGAATTTAAGTTAAGAAAAGTTTTTTTACAAACTAATTCACCCCCCCTCTTAGTTTGTTGCCTTGTTGCTAGGAATTGGTATTAGAGCTAGATCCTTCGGAAGAAGCTTGGCCGTTTGAGGTGATTCGAGATGGAAACCTATACTTATAAGAAGGATAGTCTGATATTTGATGGAACAAACTACTCTGTTTGGAAGAACAAGATGGACTGCCACTTGAGATGCATCGGTGAAGATTACTAAGAATGTGTATAATGTTCCTCAAAATGGTCTCACATCTCTGGATGAGATAAAGGAATCTGAATTCAATTTTAGGGTGAAGGAAGAATTGTTGACTACCTTGACTAACTCTGAAATGACTAATGTGATGGATTTGTAGATCGCTCATGAGATTTGAAAGAATACTAAGACTTTGTATGAAGGTGATAGTCATGTGAAAGTTGCTAAGTTGCAGAGCTTGAAGGGAAAGTATGAGATGCTGAGAATGGGTGAAGATGAGAATATTGCCTCCTTTATGTAGAAAGTGACTGAGATTTTGTTGAATATCAGATGTGTCGATGGAGTGTTGGAAGAATCTGAGATAGTAGCTAAGGTGTTGAGGTCTTGGCATCCTTCTTACAAACATAAAGCTGCTGCTATTGAGGAGATCCAGATGGTGACTGATGTGACTAGAGAAACACTGATTGGGAAGCCTGCCTTTGAGTTGAGAAAAATTGGTAAATATCTTCCTAAGTTTGGATCTGCATTCAAAGCTACTTTTTTCAGGAAGCAGAAGTATGATATAGGAGAAATTTCTAGAAGGGTGTCTAGATATGAGAAGGAGATGAGAGAACTTGAAGAAGAAGAAAAAGAGCTCGAGGAGCTTGAAGCCTTGATTGCTAAAAGATTGCCTAAAGGTACCGATAAGTATGAAGGTAAATTGCCTCTTAAATGCTTTTCATGTAATAAGATGGGAAATTTGCCTCAAGGTGTCTGGAAAGAGTTCCTAAGATGCCTCTTAAGCCTTACAAGCCTAAGTATTAGAATAAGTGTTATTATGCTGTTGATGAAGGTGTGACAGATGATGAGTCTGAGAAGGGAAATTCAGGAGATAAATGGGTATTTATTGCTATCAAGAAAGATGATCCAGTTAGTACTAATTCTAGTAGCAGCATTAATGACGAGAAAGCATTGGAGGCTAAAATTGAAGAAAAAGATGAATAGGTTATTGATAGTGGCTACTCTCATCATATGACAGGTGATAAGAGTAAGTTTGTGAGTATGGAAAAGTATGATGGTGGTGTAGTAAGATTTGGTGATGACAAAGCTGGTATAATCTGTGGTAGAGGTTCTATTTGTCTTGATGGTAAGCATAATACTGATGATGTCTTATATGTTGAAGGTCTAAATCATAATCTTTTGAGTGTTGGACAGATGGTTGACAAGGGATATGATTTGCAATTTAAGAATGACAAGTGTAAGATCTTGAGTAACTCTGGAATTAAGATTACATTAGGTACTAAGACTAAAGGTAATATCTTTCACTTGAATGTTGGTGGTAAAAGTTGTTTGATTGCTCAGGTTGATGAAAGTTGGTTGTGGCATAAAAGGATGTGTCATTTGAATTTTGATTGCATGGTTAAGATAAGTTCTACTCAAGCAGTAAGAGATCTGCCTAAGTTGGTAAAGCCTACTAATCCGGTATGTAAGGAATGTCAATTAGGGAAGTAGACAAGAGTTACTTTCAAAAGAAAATAGTATAGTTCTAATGAATTGTTGGATCTTGTGCATACTGATTTGTGTGGTCCTTCTAGAGTGAGAATCTTATAGGGTGATAGGTATTTCATGTTATTGATTGATGATTATTCAAGGATGGTGTGGGTTACTTTCTTAAGGGAGAAATATGAAGCATTGAAGAAGTTCAAGATTTTCAAAGCTATGGTCGATATTGTGACTAGATTGAAGCTAAAGTGTTTGAGATCTGATAGAGGTGGTGAATTCACTTCCAACGAGTTTAATGCATTTTGTAAAGAGCATGGGGTGAAGAGACAATTATCTTCTCCACGGACCCCTTAGCAGAATGGTGTTGTAGAGAGGAAGAATGGGATAATTCAGGAAGCTTCTAGAACCATGATGATTGAAGGAAATGTTCCACATATCTATTGGAGAGAAGTTGTGAGTACTACTGTATATACTCTTAACCGGGTGAACATTAAAGGTGATACTGGTAAGACTCCTTATGAGTTATGGTTTGGTCATGCTCCTACAGTTAGATATTTCAGAATTTTTGGAAGTAAATGATATATTAGAAGAGATGAAGATTTAGGGAAATTTGATGCTAGATGTGATGAAGGAATCTTTCTTGGATATTCTACTAAGAGAAAATCCTACCAGTGTTATAACAAGAGATTGAGGAAGATAGTTGAGAGTGCTAATGTGAAAGTTGATGAATGCAATGAAAGGTAGATCAGATCTTGCAGATATGATTCAGATGATCAGGATGCCAGTTCAGATAAAGGAAAGCAAGTATAGACCTAGAATCAAATTTAGAGTATTCTAGAAAAGCCTATGATTGAAGGGGAAGGTGCAAGTGCTAGTGCAAAAGAAAGAGTTCAAGAGTTCAGAAATCAAGAAAATCATAAGACTCCCAGGTATGTAAGATTGAATCATTTCGATAATTAGATCATAGGCGATAAGAATAAAGGTGTGATGACTAGGAAAAGAATTATTGAAGAGCATTGCTTGATTTCTAAGATTGAACCTAAGGATATTGATGAATCTTGTAAAGATGAAAATTGGGTTAAAGCAATGGAAGAATAATTGAATCAGATTGAAAAGAACAATACATGGATTCTTGTTCCCAGACCTAAGGATAAGAATGTAATTGGAACTAAATGTGTCTTCCGGAATAAATTGAATGAGCAAGGTGAAGTGGTTAGGAATAAAGCTAGACTTGTTTGTAAGGGATATTCTTAGATGGAAGGTATTAATTTTAAGGAGATTTTTTCTCTGGTAGCTAGAATTGAAGTTGTTAGATTATTTATTTCTTATGAAGTTTATCAGATGGATTTCAAGTCAGCCTTTCTTAATGATGAGCTGGAAGAAGTTTATATTGTGAAATTGGATGGATTTCCATTGTCAAATGAAAAGGAAATGGTTTGCAAACTAAAGAAAGCATTGTATGGACTTAAGCAAACCCCCAAAGCTTGGTATGCCAGATTGGACAGGCATTTGATGAAGTTTGAATTCAATAAAGGTAATGTTGATAGTAATTTGTACCTCAAGATTGATCATGATAGCATTTTAATTGTTGAGGTGTTTTTTGATGACATTATTTTTGGTGGAGATGATAGTTTTTGCAAGAAGTTTTCTGATGATATGCATAATGATTCTGAGATTTCTATGATTGATGAGATGAAATTATTCTTGGGATTGCAAATTTCTTAGTCAGGTAAAGGTATTTTTTATATCTCAATCTAAGTATGTGAAGGAATTTTGAAGAAGTTTGGTTTGGATGATGCTAAGCCATATGGTACTCCTATGGTGACCGAATGTAAGTTGACTAAAGATGATGATTCTTCGAAACCAAATTAGACTAGATGCAGGTTGATGATTGGTGGGTTGCTTTATTTAACTCATACTAGGCCGAATATAATGAATGTTGTATGTCTTGTTGCTAGATTTCAGGATGATCCTAAAGAACCTCATGTTGTAGTTGTAAAGAGGATTTTTAGATATTTGAAAGGGACAATTGATTTTAGTTTTTAGTATGCTAAAGATGATGACTTTACTTTGAGTTCTTTTACTAATGTTGATTGGGCAGGTGATGTTGATAGCCATAAGAGTACTAGGGTTGTGTATTTTTCTTGGGAAAGAGATTGGTTTCATGGATGAGTAAGAAGCAGAGTGCCATTTTCTTATCTACTATAGAGGTTGAATACATTGTTGTTGCTAGAAATTCTACTCAGTTAATTTGGATGAAGTAGATGTTGAAGGATATTAGAGTTGTTTATGATGTGCCTACTGCTATATATTGTGATAATTCAAGTGCTGTCAATATTTTTAAGAATCTGGTATTGCATTCTAAGAATATAACAATCAAGTTTCATTTATTGAGAGAGAAGGTGAATGAGAAGAAAGTAAGATTGGAGTATGTGTCTACAAAGGAACAAATTTTAGATATCTTCACGAAGCCTTTACCTAAACATACCTTTGAGTATCTCAGAGGGAAGCTAGGGGTAATTGCTCCTCCTGATGAAAACTAAGATGCATTGACTTGCATCGGTCCGGTGGATTTCACAAAGATATCTTGTGATCCGGATTGATTTGGTGGCTGCTACTCAGGGGGAGTAGTCAGTATTGTGGTTCATAGGTTCATATTTGTGTAGTATGTTCCTTTAGCATTGATGTCAAAGGGGGAGAGAGAGTCATGTGAAAAATAGTCATATCATGTGCTGATCTTAGGGAGAGAAAGAGTATATATGTATTTGTATGTGGAGATTGTTGGTTGTTGTTTTCTTTCTTTGCATTGGTTGTTTTTAACATTCATATGTTGCCATCAATGCCAAAGAAGGAGATTGTTATATATTGTTGAGAAGTTTGTTAGAACAATGTTTTGTCATTGATGCAAATATATTCCTCTGTGTGTTCTAGTGTTGCAGTCAAATTAAATGAGTTGTTTGTCACTAAGACCAAGATCAAGAAATTCACTAAATGGATTACCAATAGAAGGACCATTATCTAATGATGAATCACTTATTTGTCACTAAGATCTAGGATTAATACTTTTGAAAATCTTGAAGATAGCTCATGATTAATCTCAATAATCTCATAGATATCATCAAAATAATTAGTATCCACATTGTTAGCATCAACATTATCATTCAAATTAATTATAATAGGATCTCTAATGCACAAAGTAGATGAAGTAGAAAAATCATTTTGTATAGACAATTTTAACTTTTGACATGGTTGATTAAGATAAAGCTCCTCCCTAGGGTTAGGTGAAGGTTAGGAAAATGGGTTCAAGTCAAAATTCGGTGTCTTAGGGGAGGAAATAGATTGGGAAGCAATCTCACAAGCCTTGTCATGAAATATTCATCGATGATCTCTCACACTATGATTCCTCTTGGTTCAACTCAAAAATTTTGAAGGTTGGGGATCAATCAACATAAGATTTTTCATTTCCTTTGTAGGAGGAATAGAAGAAATATCACTAGGTTTATAGATATAGGATGTTCAATGATTTCCTTTATAAGGTGTAGGAGGATGTTGGGAAATTGGTGTATCAACTTTACATGTACATGAGGTTACTATTTATATTAAGTATTCATTTGAGCATGAAATGGTGCGAAAATATCCATGAAGCTTTTGGTTGGCTAGATAAGCATTCCGATAAAGTTACGTCACAAGATCACAACTAGTTTTGAAGATATTAAAGTTTTTATTTTGGAGGGGTGCAATGAAAGGTTTAAATTTAATTTTGAGGAATTTAGAGGCCCCTAAATGCCTTGAAACGGTTTGTCAATAGGACACACGGTTCACAAGTTGTGGCCTCTGGAAGTTTGTACTCTTGAAATAGGAAATATAAAATACATCAAACACATAAATGAGCTATAAAAGGGAGGATCATGTGTTGATGTGAGTTTTAACACATCATAGGGCATCTAGAAAAGAAATAAGGCTGACTCTATTTTATTGGGTGGTTTTAGCTAATGGTTTTGTAATACTGTTTGATGGTTTCTTGTATTGTATCTCCTATATAAGAGGTGTGTGAGATAGAGGTTGGGTCTAAGAGTCTTATGACTATTGATTTACCTCTAAATCTCTGATTAGTGTTACTCTTGTGAAAAGCTTACTCTGCAAGTATATTGTAATATGTTATTGATTGTTGAATAATATATTGAGTTGCTTTTGGAGTGTAGGATTTTTCTCTCGAAAGGGTTTTCCCCACATAAATCACTGTGTTTTTGTGTTGTGGTATGCATGATACTTTGATTATTTTTGTTAAGGTTTTGTAACTGCTTTAACGATCTATAATTTTTTTTGCATTACCCTCCTCTCAAGTTTAGTGTAGGAAGTTGTTCTACTACTTAAATTCCTTACAGAGGTAAGAATGCAACATATATAGGAGGAATAAGAGATCTAGGAAAAATTCCAAGTCTAAGATGCAAAGGAGGAATATCCATATTCATATGTGAAGAATCATTAGGTTTAATCTAGGTTGGTATCCTTTCATGTTTGAATTTTTGATAAGATAAGAAAACACATCTCAATGAGGTTGCAAAGGTTTAGGTTTTTTAGGCCAAAAGAAATCAAGGGTGAAGTTTCAACATATTGCTAAGGCTTGGTAAAGGCTACAATTGATTATAATTATATGCCCATCATGAGGTAACTTCAAATATTTATGGATGGTAGAAGGGATAGCTTTCACAGATTTGAGCCAAGAGTGTCCCAAATTCACACAAAATTGGTCAAAGGTAGGGATAATAGCAAAGGTAACATCTAAGCACTTAGTACCAACCTTTATGGGAGGAGCGATGGAACCTATAGTGGAAAAAGTGAAGCCATCATGGAACTTAATCATAACATTCAATTTATCATATGTATCTTGATATAATTGTTGTGTATAAAGGTGTTCTTTTGTAATAACTTTGCCATAAATATTTGATCAATGAGACCTCCTTGTGAGATATTTCCTTGAATTTTTGTAGTAATTTATAATGGCCCATTAGGTGCATCAATAATCTCTTGAGTCAAAGATGATGTGAGGTTCATGCTTAGTGTTGGTTCCCAAATTGGGTTTTATGCTTTGAAAGCCACCAATACACTCAATCCAATTTCTATGAAGCAACCAACTTCAATTGTGGAAATTATCATGAGGATTGGACCAATTGATAAGGATTCTGCAAATCCTTTTACGCTTCGGGCTCTGTAAAACCCAGGAGGGTAATCCCTTTAGTGAATTTCTTGATCTTTGCACCACACTTAAAGATTCACTAAAACAAAGTAGACAATCTCACCAAAAGGCTCAACAACAATTTAAGGAGATGCTAAATGATGGCTAATCATCCATTGATCTACAACTTAAAGTGGAGCAATGAGAATGAACAACTCTTCAAGCTATTAGAATTAATGGTTCTCATATGGGCTCAACAGAAAAGGAGAATGTTCCTCAACTTCCTGGAGCCATGAGACATTTCAGCTCTTAAACACACATACATCAAATAAAAGATATTTTGATTCCAACAAATCTTGTAGCAAGAGATAATGATTTTGACAACAACACTGATTGTAAACACAGTTGCTAGTTGTGATCAGTGCCTCATTCCATTGGGCAACTTGAAACTATGTAAATATAAAATAACATATGACAAGATTTTATCTAGCAACTATTTGATCCAAGATAACCCTGCCTTACAGTGTATCTCATCAGTGATTCACATCTAGAACTGCTTACCTAAATCCCTGCACAAGCCCTATCATTCTGCAACTCTATTTAAGCAATTTAATTGACCCCTTAGGCCAAAGCATAAACAAAAAGTCACATACATCACAACAATGCACTAAATAAAATAAACCCTTGGTTGATTTCACTCAAAAACTGATAGAATCATACAATGGAGAGAAGCTAGATATGAACCATAATTTCATTTATTCCAAATGCTACTTCTTCCACATAACATTGTGCATTCCATTATTCAAATCCCTACAAAAACCTTGAACACTGGACTCAATATAAAATTTGCTCTACAAAATACATTACATGCTGCTCAAAATAACCAGTCTACTACATGGATCTAAAACCTCTGGACAAGAACTACCTACAAACCCTGTACAAGAGAAAAAATATAGAACCCCCTCCAAAGAGAAGAAATGAAGATATATAGAAGAAGAAGAAAACTCCAGATTTGTTCCATCTTTGCCACATGTCTTCTTTAATTCTGATTTGTAGATTACACCTGTCCATCTTCTCTCCTCTTCCTGCAACAGAAAACATTCCATCATTGCCTTGACCTGCACTTTCCAAAATATCTTTTAACTGAAAATATTCCTCCAACTCTCTTTCCCATGAAATCACTTCTTGTTTGATGAAAAATGTATGCCTTCTGAAGATATCCCATATATTTTCTTTTTTCCACACTTTGTCTTCTTGTTAATGTATTTTCCACTTTCACTTGTATAATGCCCTTTGACTGAAAGATTGTTTCCTTGGTGAGAAAAGAATTATTCACCCTTTAGCCTTTATGAGAACAACTTCTCAAACAATCATTACTGCATTTACTTGTCTGGTGAAAATTCTTTCACTCTTGATAAGAACATTTACCCAGTGAAAATCATTTACAGCTACACACATGATTTAAAAGCCCCTTTTCCCTTAAGAAAAATTCAAACTTCTCATGGTAAGTTTATATTGGGTAGAAGTGAAATTCTCAATTTACCTTGAATTTTTTTTATAACGCACATTCCTTCAACATTTAATTTTACCCATACTGGTAAAATCATTAACCCTTCTTGTTGTAGCGGTTCATTATCACCTCAATAATGAGAATATTCTCCCAATTACTTTCACACAAGTGAAAATACAATTCTGCGATAATATTGTTCTCGTATAATACATGAGAAGATTGCACTCTTTTAAATAAAAGGCCCATTTCATATGTTTACCACTTTGATAAGATTTGAATGTACATTTTACTTTGTCGGTGACAATCCCCTTTGTCTCGTATGAAAATATTTTACTGAATCATTGGCATCTTCGCATATGGGTAAAGAATTTACCCCATTGAATACAAATGAATATTTCACAACCTAAAATGTTTCTCCTTACACCTTTCATGAAATATTACCACTCATCAATTACTTTGGCTTATCAAAATAAGGCCTCTTGTCAGAAATTTTCCAACTATTATCTCATAGCTCCCAGGCGTGTGATCCATTCACTACTCCAAATATTCATGCCAACGCTGGTAGGGTTCTTGGGATTCGGCATTGAATCTGCTATTATATTTGCTAAAGTTTACAATGCCCTATTCACTTTGTGTGTCATACTATAGATGTATTTGTTTAAGAATTTATAAAACTTTTCCATCGCATTCACTTGATGCACTTCCTGCACCCATCGCGATTGAAGATTTTTCATGTTGCCTCTTTGTCTGTCAGCCATCTGCACTCTTTTCCCACAAATTAGTATTATATAAACCCAGCAATCACTATTTCTTTTTTGGGAAAACCTTATCCCATCTATCCATAATTGGCATGGGAAAAATGATACTGAGAAATGTGTTGAATGGGTTGAGAATAAGTATGGAATTTTGGCTTCCATTTCTGCCGTCGGCCTCTCAAATTTCTAAAACTCTTTTCACTGGGTCTTGACCTGCAAATTTCACTTGTTGGAGGTCCCTAAAGCCTTTTCAAAAAATCTTTGTTATGCAAAATCTGCACTTAATGCATCTCGTGGGATGATATTGCCCTATATCATCCTTCCATCTTTTTGGCATACATGTCGATTTGGGCATATTTTACTACAACACCTGTCAGAATCCATTTAGCCACTGCTCTCAACACTAATGCATCGATGCCAAATCACATCCACTTCTTCTCTGAATCATTGCAACTGCATCAACTGACAAAACTTTCTAACTCTTTGTGGTTTAATGAACCAAAATCGTACACTCGAAATTTGCTTGGAATATTTGAAGTCTTTTCAATATTATTATCTTCTAATCAAAGATTCCACATTTTGTGTATATGCCTGTCAAATGAATCCCATACTTGCACATCGTGAAGGATTCTAGCAAACGTTGTGGTAATGACGCCATTTTGTATAAAACCTGCCAATCTTTTCATTTACCAAAAATCATGAAAACCATTTTAACTAGTATATCTTTGTGCAAATTCTACAATCATTTCCTTCCATGTTGCAATTGGTGTAACTTGGAATTATGCACCCTGAGGTATCTTGGCATAAACAATTCACATGTCATGCCATGCTTCCATATTTCGCTTAATATAACTGACATTGTAGAAAGTTGTGAAAAATGGCATTGCAAAACCCTAGCTTCCATTTCGCATCACATATCTCCTCCCACAATGTTGTGATGATTAATGACCTCAT
The DNA here is from genome assembly GCF_030272615.1 of Cryptomeria japonica. NCBI lineage: Eukaryota > Viridiplantae > Streptophyta > Pinopsida > Cupressales > Cupressaceae > Cryptomeria > Cryptomeria japonica. The sequence continues at coordinate 488,484,571 of NC_081411.1, forward strand.
CTCTTCTCATTGCGGGATTACGAGATAACACAAATTAAAAGAAAGTTGCGTGAGAGATAACACTTAGTAAAGAAAAGAAAATCTCTAGTTTGCTTTAAAATAATTCATCACCCCCTGTTATACGACATTTCATTTTAAATTTGTACTTTCGGGCTCACCAAATGCTATACACATTTTCATTTAAAATCATTATAAAATGACTTAAATGATATCTTGAATACTAAATAATATGTTTAATAATGTTATTTCAATACATTATTAAAGAATTTCTTGAACCATTTTCCGAATTTACCCCATATGATTATTATTTAAATCAAAATAATGATTAAAATAATAAAATATTACCACCGGCTCTGCAAATATAACTTTACTGTTTGATGCGACAAGTTGGGTCCCTCGTGGGCCTGACTTAAAAAAAATTCGTTTTCAGTCAACTGAGCCTTAGAGTTGATTCAAAACCACTTATGCACTCATCTGGAGCAAAAATATGTAAAATTTAACCACTGGAAACAAATTTTTATCATTTTGCAAAAATGATCAAAACCACCTCTAGACCCCCGGAAACTGCCTTCGAAAACTGCTCAAATGGCCACTTGAGACCATGCCATCTGACAAGAACATAGTCTGATATACTGTTAATCACCATGCAAAATCATTTTTATTAACGATTCCCGAGATGCAATATATTATTCACCAAATTTCACTAATTAGTTGTTTTTGCACTGAAAACTACCAGAACCCCTTCCAAACCCTATTTCAAATTAATTTTGAAAAGACATCAAATCACACCACAAAGATCCAAAAATTGGCATATAATCTCATCTCACTACAAAGAAACACAAGAACCAATTGTTTTGATGACATGATCATTTAGGAGTGAGATATTAATATTCAAAGTGAGCCTCCTTGAAACACACTTCACTATGCAGAATGCAGAAAACAACAATTTGCAAAAGATTTGGCTTTAGCAAATAGGTCAACCGAAATCATGGTAACATGAAAATAGGTAGGGTAGTACACAAATTTGCAGGGAATATATGGGAACAAGAAATTTCTCATGGAAATCAATAGGGTATGAGATATAAGCCTTCAAAGTAGGCTACTCATGATTTTTTGGAAATGTGCACTTGTTGAACCTTTGTTGACCTCTCAAATCAAGTGCCTCAAAAAATCATCCAATCTGACTTATGGAAAATCTTTAATAAGTGGTCAACACTTCCCCCGAGACATTTTTCATAAAAATGGATGGGCTTAAAATTATAGCTCTCTGAAGTGAGCTACTTAGATTGAAGATGCAGATGTTATTCTGAGTGCTACAAGTGAATTTTCTTAACTTGGGACTTCAAAATTTTGCAAATTTTTGTAGTCCTAACAGTGGCTCTAGTTGGGGATGTATGCCTCTTGCAAGCATAGCAAGATTCCAGATCTCTAGGGAAGCAAACCATTGCAGAGTTGCCCAAAAGGAAGTTACTTGGACAGGGCAACTCAAATAGAAAGGATACCTACACTACCATGCAAAAGACCTAATCTAATGTTCATGGAAAAGAGATACTTTAAGAAAAGTAGGGTTTCAAGAATTGTCCATGAACAGGCATTTGAAGAGTATCATGATAACTATTCCATTGGGCATAGAGTCAAACGGTTTACTCTACCCCAAGATGCTTGTGGCTTGAAGGTCAAACCACATGTGATGGCCCAAGGCCATATGAAAAGGTCAGGCAATGCTTTTTGTCGTGCTCTGTGATGTGCGATACCTGCAGCTACAACACAAAACAATCAATAGATCATTACAAGCATGGTTAGAAAATCATAAGCAAAAGAAAGATAAAACCATGATAAAGCGATCTATCGCCTCCTAAGAGATGCGAGTATGGATTTGCTCTCAGATCTGTATAAGCAATCCCAGTGACTTGACTACACCTAGATGGAGGATTTGAAATGAGAATGATATACTAAGATGAGATTGATTATGCTAGATTGATCCAAGAGACTAATTAAGCTAATGATATGCATGATTAAGCTATGATGATGATTGATTAAGCTACATGATTCAACAATTATGCTAGAAAATGATCAAATTAAACTAAATCTAAGATGGAATTGCCTATAATAACAATGCTCAAATGATATGCTAGAATGGATATGCCTATAGTAACAATGCATAAGATGAAAATGAGATGGGATCCTTATTGCTCCAAAATGGGGGATATTTATAGGATTTCCAAGGCCAGGGGTGAGGTGGTAGGAATCAATGGTCAAGATTGAGTCTGAAGATATCAAGGGTGAAATTGGAGGAGGTTGAAGAAGAGGTTGGAGGAAGAGACACTTGTTATCTCTGTGGTGACAAGTGTCAAGGAGCTTTGCTCATAAAAGGGCAAGTGTCCAAGAGAGGAGACATGTGGCCAAAGTGCCATGTGTCTCAAGAAGAAAATATCCACACCATAGGAGTTTGGGATAAAGAGGTTAGGATGTGCAAGATAGGATAGGGTTAGGCACACCCAAGGCTAGGTGGAATGAGTTAGGTTAGAGGGATGGTTAGGCTAGGTGGTTAGAAGTTAGGAGGCATGTGGATAATTTGAATTTAAAAATTCAAATAATAATTAATTCTCAACAACTCATAAATTGATTTGTTTTAATTAATTAGGGGATTAGAATAATTAATTGAAGTGGGGGGAAGGATTAATTAATTTGAATTAATTAATCAAAGGGGACTATTGAAATGAAACTATTAAATAAATCCTTAGATTTATTAATAAGTAGATGAAAGGGGGAATTTAATCAAATTGCTTAATGAATTCAATTAAATTAGGAAGGGGGATTAATTAAATAATTGCTTATTTAATTAATTATCTTCAGACCATTTTTAGATGTATACATTTTGCCCCTCTTTGAAGTGAGGTGTGATGACACGATGATTCAAAGAATAATCTCATTTTGATGATGATATTAGTTCGACAGGATGCCCCAGCTATTGATTGATAAATTCTAATACGATGATGCCCCCTCGGGAGATCAATTGAGATAATTGATCTTTGGAGTGTTTGGATTTTTGCGAAATTGATATCCCGATTAGAAATGATTCAATGTCTACAACTGTGGTTGATGAAAATGCGAGTTCTACAATCACGATGATGTGGTTCTTGATTATTGATAAAGCTTGATTGATTAGATTGATAAGATCGAGATTTAGTCTAGTTTTAGGAATGACACCTCCTGTATAAGACAAAGATGATCAAAGGGTCTGGTTTCAGGAATAATATATCCTGTATAAGACATGATCAGAACATTTTCTTTCAGGAAAGATACATCCTTAATAAGACATGAGAGAATCGATTTAGATGTGATTGATCAATAGAATTGATAAGGTTGATTGAGTAAAGAATTGACAATTTGTTGATATCAAGTTGCAGGAAAATTTAGATATGTTGATGTTGGTTCTGTTGAGGGCAGAGTAATTTAAGATTTTTGTTGAGTTGATAATATCTGGATAGAGATGAGTCATCAGTTTGATTGCGTATATGCTTATGATGATACTTTGATGATTCCTGCAATAGATTTAACCTTGGATAAAATGATCCTGCGGGATCCCATGCAAGAATTAAATGCAAGCTAAATGCAAAGCTAATGCAAAGCGACGATCGGACAAGTCACTAGGTTATTGCATTTTGTCATCATTGAGCTTTTTAAAATGTAGGAAGTAAGTGCAAACATCGATGGTATAATTAAACCATGATGACCTAAGAACAAATTTTTTTGGATTTTGATATGGCAAGTAAGCACAAACATCAAGGTATACTTGAACCGAGATGACCTAAGTTTTGCTTGCGTAAAATAGACAGTATTAATCATTTCAATATGCAAATCAGAAATGTCTTTGATGATACTCCGATGATCATGTCCTGAGACAAATTTGCACATATTAATGATTAATTTACAGATAGCAGACAAGAAAAATATCATGTTCCTTCCTTGTTTCTCTAGTCGAAGACACCCTGGAGTCACTCAGAAATCATGATAGTGAAAATCAAGATAAAAAAAGTTGAACAATCGTGCTAAAATCATTATCCAAAAGATATCATCCATGTGCTTAGATTGACTTTGTGATAGTTTGATGGTTGATAATTTGATCGCGTGCTCAATGTTGGATATGTCTCAGTTTTCACTTGACAAGAGTTGTCTAACTATTGCTCTACCTGTTTTATTAAGCTCAAAATGATCAAAATTTTGACCCCAGCTAGGTGCAGGATTTTGCTCCAAGCCTAGAAACAAATTCAGTGTGATATACCCAATGATCCAAACCATGGCAAGAAGCTACCCGAGATGCTTGCGTATGTACAAAGGCTTTATTATGCATATGAACAACGCTGATGGAAAAGAATGCAAGCAGAAGGATGCATGAACTAATAGATGGAAGAGCTAGCTGACAGATAGCGCCTATTTGTCAAGTTTACACCATCTTTTTTTATTGTACTTTTCTCATATTTGATTTTTTTTTTCGATTTTCTGCTTTTTCACTTTTTTTTTTTTTTTTTTTTTTTTCTGCTTTTTCATTGTTTTTGATGTTTCTTCTTTTTCACTTTTTCTAGATTAATCTGCTTTTTCGCCTTTTTTTGGATTTTTTTGCTTTTTCACTTCTTGTTTTGGATTTTTTTGTTTTTTTCACTTTTTTTTGGATTTTTTTGCTTTTTCGGACATAAAACTTTTTCAGATGCATGCTATTGATGGGTTTTTTGAGCTGATCTCCGTCCTGTGTTGATAGCTGATATGCTCCTGACCCAAATATTGTTGTGACCACAAACGGACCTAACCAGTTTGGTTCAAACTTTCCTTTCTTTTCTCGATCTTCCTAGTTGCGTGGATTTTCTTTTAGTACTAGTTCCCCAACTTGAAATATTTGTGGGTTGACCCTGTGATTATAACTCTGACACATTCTTTTCTGAAAAACCTTTAAATGATCGAAGGCATTTTGTCTTCATTCATGGATCAATTCTAACTCTTGCAATCTAGATACTCGTTGTTTTTCATCTAGAATAAGACCTTTTAATGATACTCGTAGAGAAGGTATCTCTACTTCTATTGGCAGTATTGCTTTTGATCCATAAACAAGAGATAAAGGTGTGACACCTGTTGGCGTGTGCATACTGGTACGGTATGCCCATAGAGAAGGGTTCAATTGAATAGTTTTGTTTGATGCTTCTACTTGCCCATTCCCTTGTGGATAGTAGGGTGTGGAAAATCTGTGTTGGATCTTGAATTTCTCACATAGCTCTTCTACATCCTGATTCTTGAACGGTCACTCATTATCAGTGATAATGGTCATGGGTATTCCATAACGATAGATGATGTAGTTCAAGATAAATGCAACAATTTGTTTTCCTATGATATTTGTGAGAGGTACTGCTTCAATCCATTTTGTGAAATATTCTGTAGCTACAAGGATGAATTTGTGACCATTAGATGAAGGATTTATTTTTCCTACTAGATCAAGACCCCATTGACAGAAAGGCCAAGATGTTGTCAAAGCCTGAAGTTCTTGTGTTGGTGCATGAATCAAATTCCCATGGATCTGACATTGTTTGCATGTTCTAGCTATCTGAAAAGAATCTCGTTCCATAGTCGGCCAATAATAGCCCAAGCGTATGAGTTTCTTCGAAAGGGTAAGACCACTTGAATGAGTGCCACAAATGCCATTATGGACTTCATGTAAGGCCTTCTTAGATTCTTCTTGTTCAATACATCTTAAAAGAGTACCGTCTAGACCTCGTTTAAATAGGGTATCCACGACGAGAGTATAATGGGAGGATTGGTAGATAAAGTTTCTCTTTTGATTTTTTGATAAGTCGAGAGGGAGGATATTATCTTTCAGGTATGTGTAAGTTTGGCCATAGAGGGAGGAATCATGCCCAACAAGGTGATAGATAGTTTGGGAACCAGGACAATTATGAGTAGGGTAAAACATCTCTTCTATCAGGAATTCATAACACTGTTGATTTTCATGTGTCTGAAGTAGAGAAGCAAGTGTAGCCATGGCATTTGCTGCTTTGTTTCCATTCCTTGGAATCTACTGGAAAGTTACTTCTACAAAGTATTTCTTTATATCATCAACTATCTTTTTATAAGGCATTAACTTTTCATCCTTTTTTTAATAATCATCATTGATTTGATTGATGACGAGCTGAGAGTCTCCAAAGACTTGAAGTTGTGTAATGTTCCATTCTATAGCTATTTTGATACCTGTAACCAAAGCTTCATACTCTGTTGTGTTGTTGGTGCATGGAAAGCTTAATTTGTATGCTTTTAGTATTTATGACCTTGTGGTGTGATAAATAGAATGCCTGCTCCTGATCCATGTTACTATATCAAAATGTCATGCTCTATGATGTGTGATACCTGTAGCTACAACACAAAACACTCAATAGATCATTACAAGCATGGTTAGCAAATTATAAGAAAAAGAAAGATAAAACCATGACAAAGCAATCTATCACCTCCTAAGAGATGTGAGTATGGATTTGCTCTCAGATATGTATAAACAATCCCAGTGACTTGACTACACCTAGATGGAGGATTTGAAATGAGAATGATATGCAAAGATGAGATTGATTATGCTAGATTGATCCAAGAGATTAATTAAGCTAATTATATTCATGATTAAGCTATGATGATGATTGATTAAGCTACATGATTCAACAATTATGCTAGAAAATGATCAAATTAAACTAAATCTAAGATGAAATTTCTTGTAATAACAATGCTCAAATGATATGATAGAATGAATATGCCTATAGTAACAATGCATAAGATGAAAATGAGATGGGATCCTTATTGCTCCAAAATGAGGGATATTTATAGGATTTCCAAGGCCAAGGGTGAGGTGGCAGGAATCAACGGTCAAGATTGAGTCTGAAGATATCAAGGGTGAAATTAGAGGAGGTTGAAGAAGAGGTTGGAGGAAGAGATACTTGTCATCTCTGTGGTAACAAGTGTCAAGGAGTTTTTCTCATAAAAGGGCAAGTGTCCAATAGAGGAGACATGTGGCCAAAGTGCCATGTGTCTCAAGAAGAAAATATCCACACCATAGGAGGTTAGGATAAGGAGGTTAGGATGTGCAAGATAGGATAGGGTTAGGCACACCCAAGGCTAGGTGGAATGAGTTAGGTTAGAGGGATGGTCAGGTTAGGTGGTTAGAAGTTAGGAGGCATGTGGATAATTTGAATTTAAAAAATCAAATAATAATTAATTCTCAACAACTCATAAATTGATTTGTTTTAATTAATTAGGGGATTAGAATAATTAATTGAAGTGGGGGGAAGGATTAATTAATTTGAATTAATTAATCAAAGGGGACTATTGAAATGAACCTATTAAATAAATCCTTAGATTTATTAATAAGTAGATGAAAGGGGGAATTTAATCAAATTGCTTAATGAATTCAATTAAATTAGGAAGGGGGATTAATTAAATAATTGCTTATTTAATTAATTATCTTCAGACCATTTTTAGGTGTATACATTTTCCTCTGTCATAAACATGGTTTTCCTTTGATTGCACTAAAACCAATCTGATAACATAGCTAGAATAGCATTGGTCAAACATGCTGGCATTTTTCATCCAACTACCCTGCTTAAAATTATCATTGCACTCACTATTGAACCTCTAAAACTTATGCAATGACTGAAAATATTGATCACTATGTGTAATATATGTGTTGTGTTGAACATAACATATATCTTGACTAAAACCAATATCATACTCTATGAAAACATCATTCAACGGAGAGAAGAAAGACTCATAATTTGGAACACAACTGAGAATATAAGTTTCATTCAAATCATTAGTTTTCTCATCAAAAGAGGAACTCTCAAAAGAATCCAACCTCCCATTGCACATAGTAAGAAAACTGTTGTCAAGAGAAGGAAACGGATCAAAATTGATCTTCTCATGCAACTATAAATCATCAAACTGAAAAAAGATTTCAGCCTCTGGCTCTGAGTCCCATTTGATGTCATTCATATCAGCAACATGGGTGCATACTGAAATATCACATTCTCCCATCCTATCACCACTTTGGTCATAGCCACCAAGAGCCACTTCCCCCTCATGTGCACTAGCACTCTCACAAAGAGTGCCATCATTAGCATCCATACACATGTTGCTAAAAGAAATAATTGAGTGTTTATTAGCATGCAAATCCTTATTATCAACACACATGTCAAAGTTGAAATCAAAGAATCCGATGCATTCAAGCGCTTTGTCCTCTTGCATATCAGTTGGTTCCATCATGGGAAGGAGATTGACATTAGATGCACTATTTAATGCATCATAAGAGACAACCTCACTATCAAAAACCAAATCAGCAGGGTGCATAAGTTCATCACTCTTTCCATGTGCATATCTCAAGTACTCTGCTGCTAGCAAGTTTGAGATTCCTTCACTGTTGATAGAACATGTGTCCTCTTGCTCACTAACATGTCCCATACTGCTATCCTCTTCAACTGAAAACCTACTGGATTCGTGAGAGCATGTTTGTCATGTTATGGTAAGTTGCATCTCCAACAACTTTCTCAAAATCATAGTTATCATATGGAAAAGAATGCTGACCTTGTAGATGTTTATATCCACCTTCATTTAGGCTATCATGACATTCATTTTCTATTTCATGCTCTTCAACCATCTATTGTTCGCACACATTGATTTTCAACAACATAGGGAGCATCATTATTAACTCGTGCAATATCATCACACTCCTGCTCAACCTTGTCATTATCAGCATGCAATCTTTCACCATCTTGTTGTTAGGTCCCGGAGACAACTGAGAGGGGGGGGTGAATCAGTTGTCAACTAAATTCAAACCAAAAACAACTTAACCAACTTAATGCTTAATACCGGTAAACCAGTTAAGTATGCCAGTAGATAGTTTTAACAGTTAATTGTTATACTGGTAAAGATAAACACAAAGTCATCCACAACACATAACACCAATATTTGTTTGTGGAAACCCTGTAAAGGGAAAAACCACTGTGGGAAACCTTACCCACAATCAGATGATACTACTACAAATAGTAAGTGTACATAAATGGGGTCTACACATGCAGAAAGGCCAACAGCCTAGAGCTCACTGCTCAATCACAAAATGGGAGTCACACTGACTACAGTTGGATGGTTAAATCCAATAAGAATGTACTGCACAAAATAGCCTCTTCATATGCTGGATTTAGTACTGATGTAATGCTGATATACTTCCACAAAAACCTAGCTTCACCTTCAAATGATGTCTTCGTGTATAGCTCTGCTTAATCTCGCATATATCCTTCACACAATTATTTTTTGCATTCCACATTTGATCTTACAAATAAGATCTTACATTTATACCATAACCTAAGACCAATTTTAGTAGGTCGGCTCTACAAGATATTACAATAAAAACATTTTACAAACAATATAATATCCAATGCAATAACCGATTGAACATGTTGGCTTAATGCATTTACAACAATAATTAATCATTTCCATAGCGTGCCATGTTGATCTGGAAAAGATAAACCTGCCGGTGTAACCCTAGATAACCCTGGACCTATTTGCTGGTAAAAGCAAATATGCAAATATGAATATACCAATGAACAAAACTCCAAGACAAGATGTCCAAATGATGTCTTCGACATTACCAAGTCTCTTCCATATAATTCCAAGTGTCGGTGATCATTATATCCTGTTGGTGAACCATATACCAGTAACTGTGCAATAGTTACTTGCTTGCCGGTGAATGCTGCTGGATCTCCAAAGTGCTAGTGTTTTAGTAGGTGTTGACATCAATGACAAAACCATACCAAAATACCAACAATCTCCCCCTTTGGCGTTGATGGCAACACAAGATGGAAAAACCATCAAAGTGCCAAAACAGAAATGCCAAATACCAAAAACCAACAATCTCTCCTAAACAACAATCTCTCCCCCTGGGAGTAACATGTGTTATCCAAAATTTTTCAGTACCAATCTCTCCTCAAAAGATAATGTGTTTTTCCATAGATATCTCTCCCACTTTGACATCAAATGCCAAAGTTACAATAATACCAAGTTCATATACAAAATATCAATCAATTCAATATACCAACTACTCCCCCTGAGAAGTAGCTTCCTCATCAAAGACCAGAGTAAAAGGTTTGTCTTTTAATTCTGACGGTTGATGACAATCATCAACAGTCTAAGTCTCTACCGGTGGTGGTATGACTCCAAGCTGATCTTTGAGATATTCAAAAGTCTCCTTAGGCAAAGGTTTTGTGAAAATATCAGCAAGATGTTGTTTAGTATTCACATAAACTTGTTTTATCTTCTTTTCCTCAACTTTTTCCCTTAGAAAATTCAGTTTGATAGAAACATGTTTTGTTTTAGAATGTAATACTGGATTCTTAGATATATCAATTGCTGTAGTGTTATCACAATATATAGTAATAGGTTCCTTGCATTTTACCTTTATGTCTTTCAACATTTGTTTAAGCCATAGTACCTGTGTACAGTTAGTTGCTGCTGCAACATATTGTGATTCTGCTGTTGATAAAGATGTACAACTCTGTTTCTTACTCAACCAAGAAACTAATCTTTTTCCAAGAAAGAATGCTCTGCCAGTGGTGCTTTTTCTATCATCCACATCTTTTGCCCAATTTGCATCCGTGTATGCACATAATTCAAAGTTTTCATCTCTAGGATACCATAATCCAAGATTTATAGTGCCTTGTAAGTACCAGAAAATCCTTTTCATTGCCGATTCATGATTTTCTCTAGGATTACTTTGAAATCTTGAAACAATACATACTACATTCATAATATCAGGTCTGGTTTGTGTCAAATACAGTAAACCTCCTATCATAGATTTGTATCTAGTTGGATTAACAAGTGTAGATTCATCCCTTTGTGATATATTGTCATTTGTAGTCATAGGTGTGCTTACCGGTTTAGAGTTCTCCATCCCAAATTTATTTAGTAACTCTTTTAGGTATTTGGATTGACTCAAGAATATACCTTTGTCAGTCTGTGAAATCTGCAATCCTAAAAAGAATTTTATTTCTCCAATCATAGACATTTCAAATTCTTGCTGCATTTTAATAGAAAATTCCTTACATAATCCATCTTCTCCTCCAAATATTATATCATCAACAAATAATTCTATAATCAAGATGTCATCATTAGTTATTTTGTAATATAAATTGTTGTCTGCATTTCCTTTAGTAAAACCAATCTTTAAAAGATACTTATCCAATCTTGCATACCAAGCTCTTGGGGCTTGTTTTAGTCCATACAAAGCTTTTCTTAACCTGCAAACCATATCATTGTCATCTGTCAAAGAAAATCCATCAGGTTGTTCAATATAGACTTCCTCTTCAAGATCTCCATTAAAAAATGCACATTTAATATCCATTTGATAAACTTTATAGTTCTTGTGAGCTGCAAAAGCCAAAAATAATCCGACTGCCTCAATTCTAGCTACCGGTGCAAAGGTTTCATTGTAATCAACTCCTTCTTTCTGAGAATATCCCTTACACACTAGTCTTGCTTTATTTCTGACAACCTTACCATCTTCATTAAGTTTGTTTCTGAATACCCATTTGGTTCCAATTATATTTTTATCTTTAGGCCGGGGAACTAATGTCCAAGTGTTATTTTTCTCAATTTGTTCTAATTCTTCTTCCATAGCTTTAATCCAAAATTTATCTTCACATGCCTCATTAATAGATGATGGTTCAATTTGAGAAATAAGACATACCTCTTCATTTTCCAATCTTCCTCTTGTCATAACTCCTTTAAATTTGTTTCCAATTATCTGATCTTCAAAATGATTCAATCTTACATACCGGGGTGTCTTTGTTTGTTGTTGTTCTTCAATTATCGTGGAATCCTCGGATGGTACCGGGGTAATTGGATGTTCATTATGTACCGATGGATTTAGTGTAGGTTCATTTGTCACAATTTCTATTGCCGGTTCAGAGTCTATATACCTTGAAGTTCCTTTGAATTGTTCATCAATATTTACATTTGTACTCTCAACAATTTTATGCAATCTCTTGTTAAAACATCTATATGCCTTGCTCTTAGATGAATAACCAAGAAATATTCCTTCATCACTTCTAGGATCAAATTTGCCAATATACTCATCTCTTTTGATATAACATTTACTTCCAAAAATTCTGAAATACTTAAGAGTAGGAGTATTACCAAACCATAGTTCATGAGGGGTCTTACCGGTTTCACCTTTGATGTGAACTTTGTTGAATGTATAGACCACTGTACTGACTGATTCTCTCCAATATACATGTGATAGGTTTGCTTCAGATAACATACTTCTTGTTGTATCCAAGATAGTTTTGTTTTTCCTTTCAACAACTCCATTCTGTTGTGGTGTCCGAGGTGCTGATAGCTGTCTTCTGATCCCATTTGCTTCATAGAATGTATTAAAGTCTTTAGATGTAAATTCACCTCCTTGATTTGATCTCAAACATTTGATTTTCTTACCGGTTTCATTTTCAACCATTGCTTTGAACAGTTTGAACTTTCCAAGTGCTTTTGATTTTTCTCTGAGAAAAGTAACCTAACACATTCTAGAATAATCATCAATAATTAGCATGAAATATCTATCACCTTGTAAACTTTTTGTTCTAGCTAGACCACATAAATCAGTGTGAATCAAATCAAGAGCATTATTGGATTTTTCTAGAATACTTTTGAAACTAGCTCTAACTTGCTTTCCAAATTGACATTCCTTACATATTGTATTCTGAGGTTTGACAATTTTAGGTAGATTTCTAACTTCCTTAGAAGTACTGATCTTCACCATGCAATCAAAGTTTACATGACATAGTCTCTTATGCCATAACCAACTTTCATCTATATGTGCAATCAAGCATGTCTTTTCATTGTTATTCAAATGAAAGATATTACCTCTAGTCTGATTACCGGTTGCAATTTCTAAACTAGTTCTATTCATGATTTTGCATTTTCCATTTTTAAATTGTAACTGAAATCCTTTCTCAACCAATTGACCAACACTCAAAAGATTATGATTTAATCCTTTAACATAGTAGACATTGTCAGTGTTATGCTTACCGTCAAGAGATATTGTACCCTTACCTTTGATTGAACAGGCTTTGTCATCTCCAAATCTTACTAAACCTCCATTGTATTCTTGAAAGTTCAAAAATTTACCTTTGTCTCCTGTCATATGATGTGAGCATCCTGAATCAATGATCCATTCATCCTTTACTTCAACTTTAGCTGCTAGGGCTTATTCTACCAGTTGAGCAGTAGGTGCCGGTTGATCTTCTGTTATAGCAACAAAAACCCATCCATTGTCTATCGGATCCTCATCAGAATCATCAGTCACACCTTCATCAACAATATAACAAGATTTGTCTTTATTCTTCTTAAATCCGTATCTCTGATATTCAGGATTAGGCTTGTATGTTCTTCTAGCTTCTTCTCTTAGTCTAGCATGTCTATAAGGGCATCTCGAAGCCATATGACCAATCTTATTGCAGTTAAAACATTTAAAGGGTGCTTTACCTTCATACTTACTTCCAACTGGACCTTTAGGCATTTTTCTTGCAAATAGTGCTTCAAGTTCTTCAAGTTCTTCATTCTCCTTCCTACTTTCTTCAAGTTCTCTTGCATAAAAGGCTTTCCAATCTGATTTGTCAAATGATGGAGCAGATGATGTTGATGCTTTAAAGGCCAAATTTGTCTTTATAGTAGCAACATGACCAAATTCTTCAATTTCAAAAGCTGAAAGTTTTCCAATCAAAGCATCCCTAGTTACTGATGTATTAGGCATTGTTCTTAACTCATTTATAGCAGTAACCTTCATACTTGACCCGGAAGCTTTCAAGTTTTGCAATTTTGACTGTGGAATCTCCTTCATTCAGTGTTTCCAAATGATTCCAAGTAGCTTTAGCAGTAGACCTATCTGATAATCCCATGATTTGTTGATCTGATAATGCACTCAAAAGTGCTTCTCTTGCTTTGCAATCATTTTCTTCATCTTTAGTCAAGTTAGTTGGACTGGGCTGACCAGGTACAACAACAGTATAACCCTTCTTTGTAACATCCCAGATGTCTTTACCAATGCAATTTAGATGTGTCTCCATTGTGATCTTCCATATGCCATAGTTGGTTCCGTCAAGTTTAGGACTGTCCTTCCTGAAATAATTAGTAGTCATTGGATCTCCTCAAGCTATTTAACTTCTGCAAAAGAGGACTAGGCTCTGATACCAATTGTTAGGTCTCGGAGACAACTGAGAGGGGGGGGGGGGGTGAATCAGTTGTCAACTAAATTCAAACCAAAAACAACTTAACCAACTTAATGCTTAATACCGGTAAACCAGTTAAGTATGCTGGTAGATAGTTTTAATAGTTAATTGCTATATTGGTAAAGATAAACACAAAGTCATCCACAACACATAACACCAATATTTGTACGTGGAAACCCTGTAAGGGGAAAAACCACGGTAGGAAACCTTACCCACAATCAGATGATACTGCTGCAGATAGTGAGTGTACATAAATGGGGTCTGCACATGCAGAAAGGCCAACAGCCTAGAGCTCACTGCTCAATCACAAAATGGGAGTCACACTGACTACAGTTGGATGGTTAAATCCAACAAGAATGTACTGCACAAAATAACATCTTCATATGATGGATTCAGTACCAATGTAATGCTGATATGCTTCCATAAAAACCTAGCTTCACCTTCAAATGATGTCTTCGTGTATAGCTCTTCTTAATCTCACATATATCCTTCACACAATTCTTTTTTGCATTCCACATTTGATCCTACAAATAAGATCTTACATTTATACCATAACCTAAGACCAATTTTAGTAGGTCGGCTCTACAAGATATTACAATAAAAACATTTTAAAAACAATATAATATCCGATGCAATAACCAATTGAACATGTCGGCTTAATGCATTTACAACAATAATTAATCATCTCCATAGCATGCCATGTTGATCTGGAAAATATAAACCTGCCGGTGTAACCCTAGATAACCCTAGACCTATTTGCCGGTAAAGGCAGATATGGAAATATGAATAAACCAATGAACAAAACTCCAGGACAAGATGTCCAAATGATGTCTTCAACATTACCAAGTGTCTTCTATATAATTCCAAGTAACGGTGATCACTATATCCTACTGGTGAACCATATACCAGTAACTGTGCAATAGTTGCTTGCCGGTGAATGCTGCTGGATCTCCAAAGTGCTAGTGTTTTAGTAGGTGTTGACATCAATGACAAAACCATATCAAAATACCAACACTTGCTGCATCTTAGATTTGACATCTTCAAATATGTCAATCCATACAACCATCTGATCCATATTAGTTGATTTTGTTCTCTTTGGCCAATGAACAACATCAAGTTCATAGACTTGCAAAAATAAGTCTACCCACTCAGATTATAACTCATAGGGATATTTTTCATTGCCTTCAAAAATCTAGACAATAGCACATAAGGTTTCTCACCCACTTGTTTTTTTATGTCTAGTTGAGCACTGACACACACCATTGGGTTCTCCACATAGAAGCTTTGTTCTTTCGCTATTTGGGGATGATAAACTTGCTCATACTGCTGAAAAGTATAAACTGGGACAACAAGGACACACATTCTTTGAGCTACACATTCAGTACTTGACACATGTTTCTCTTGTGCATACATTGTATCCTCACATGTTGGAAAGCTCTGAGGACTAGGAGGTTGCTCGTAACTGATTGTATCATAGCTAAATATCTCCAAAGACAACCTCCTGAAGCAATCCCATGAAGACGCACTTTGTGCTGCTAAACATTCATACCATTCCTTTGCACTATCTTTCAATGATCTCACAAATAACTTCATGACTATATCTTCATTGCAAAGCTGATAGTCTTCAACAAACTCTCCGAATATCTTGACATGGTGGAGTGCTAATTCAGATTCTTGTGCATGAAACAAAGGTGCATGATCCTTAATCTCAATGGGGAAAGGATGTGGGTAACCTTCAATGTTGCTGAAGATTAAAGGTTTGTACTGCTTAGGGATGAAAACCCTTATAGGCTGACTTTCCTTAAGTTGTTGATCACTCATTATGCTTGGGATAGCATAATGACCATACATCTTGCTTGTCTTTACAAGATTCTCATTCAAACTTCACAGTTACACATTTCTTGATTCTCTTCTTCAAAAAAAAGGTCTTAAGTAAAAACAATACATAAATAAGACTGAGATATTGAACTTAAGACTTTTGAATCAACCTATTACAATGGTTGCATACTTCTCCTAATATAAGCATATAACTGCAAAATGAAACTAAGAAGTATGCAAATCTGAAAACTAACACTTTCCCTTTTACTTAGTGCTACAACATTGGGTAGGGAAACATTTTCTATAAATGACTTTCATGGAAATACATTGGACTCATGAAAGTAAAAATACCTGGAAATATTGTAGTGGCTACAAAATCAGCTTTCTGGTTGGAAATATTGGTAGATCTAAAGCTACGTCCACATCTTTATTAGTTTCTTTGGTAGAGTTGCCTCCTCTTTGCAGAGGACAAATATTCAAAGAGCTAGAATTTCTTCACAGGTCAAATTTGTTCCAAAACCAGCAGTGCAACACCTCCTTATCATCATATGGCATCATATGGATTCCATCCTCAACTTGTCAGGGTACTTCATCATAAGAGCTCAAATCTACCTCATCTCTACTGCAAATTATTTGGTTCTTCTTGCTTCTTCTTCGAATAATGCACACTGGTACAACGATCTCAAAGTCACCACTCACAACTTTTGTAATAATCATAAAATAGGGACAAATCTAGACAAACTTGCATTGAAAGATGAAATTAAATAGATTCTCAGACACTATTCATGAGAATTGACTCAAACTGACAAGGGACAGATTTCACAAGATCATAACTCTATGAGACAAAAGATTTGGGTCCTATGATACGAGAGCAAAGATCAACCATCAAACCATAGAAAAACCCAAAAAACTTTATGCAATATTTCCCCAGAAGAGTCGCCATTTTGTTGGTGACTCGGATGGGACAATCTCAACTATATATTAAGCCAATCTTTTCTATCCAGAGATATTCCACAGTTCATTCCCTAGCAGAGTCGCCATTTTTGTTGGTTCCCAAATTGGTTTTTATGCTTTGAAAGCCACCAATACACTCAATCCAATTTCTATGAAGCAGCCAACTTCAATTGTGGAAATTATCACAAGGATTGGACCAACTGACAAGGATTCTGCAAATCCTTCTACTCTTCGGGCTTTGCAAAACCCGGGAGGGTAATCCCTTTAGTGAATTTCTTATCTCTGTACCACACTCAAATATTCACTAAAACAAAGTAGATGATCTCACCAAAAGGCTCAACAACAATTTAAGGAGATGCTAGAGTTGCTGGAAAAGGTACACTCATGTTAAGTGATGGTAAGACTGAGGTTGAGAATGTTTTGTTTGTTGAAGGCTTGAAACACAATCTACTTAGTGTTAGTCAGTTGTGTGATCAAGGTCACAGTATTGTTTTCAGTTCTGATTTTTGTGAAATCAGTAAAGATGGTTTTCATATTGCTGAAGATAATAGGGTTGTGAATAATTTATACATTCTTGATGATGCTAAAAATGAAACTTGTTGTTTGAGTGCTCTTGATGAATCTTGGCTATGTCATAGGAGACTTGGTCATATACGTTTTGATAGTCTTGTTTAGATTAGTAACAAGGAAGTGGTGAGAGACTTGCCAAACCTCACTAAACCATTTGATATAGTATGTAAAGATTGTCAGTTGGGCAAACAAACTCGTAGGAGTTTTAAAGAAAAAGAGTAGAAATACTTTATGTAGCTGCTACATACTGACTTGTGTGGACCAACAAGAACTGCAAGCATGCAAGGTTAGAAATACTTTATGTTATTAATTGATGATTACTCATGTATGACTTGGGTGGCTCTTTTGAAGGAAAAGTCAGAAGCCTTGGAGATGTTTAAAGCATTCAAAGCCTTGGTTGAAAATGAGAAGGGACAAAAAATCAAATGTCTTAGATCTGACAATGGAGGTGAATTCACTTCCAATGAGTTTGTAAGTTTTTGTGAAAATCATGGCATCAAGAGATAATTTTCTACTCCTCAGACACCTCAACAAAATGGGGTGGTTGAGAGAAAGAACAAATCAGTCCAGGAGATGGCTAGAGGCATGATGAATGAGTCTAAGGTAAGTGGTTGTTTTTGGAAAGAAGCTATTCACACTGTTGTCTATATTCAGAATAGGGTTTTTGTAAGAGCAAAGCATAACAAATCATCTTATAAATTATGGAATGGTAGGGCAGAAAATGTTAAGTATTTTAAAAATTTTGGCAACACATGGTACATTAGAAGAGATGAAGACAATTTAGGGAAATTTGATCCTAGAGCAGATGAAGGTATTTTTCTAGGAAACTCTTCAAAAAGTAAGGCCTATAAGTGTTTCAATAAAAGACTGGATAAGATAGTTGAAACTACAAATGTGGAAATTCATGAGATTGTTGATTCTACTAAAAGATTGCAAAGTTGTGATGATAGCTTGCAGGGTGTTGAAGCTGAAAATGTTGGTCAGCCAATTTCTAATAATCCACAAGTTGGGACAACAAGCAACAATGTTGCAAATACTCCTACTAATGATCAAAATGAAGGTGTTAATTCACTTTTTGAGGATGGAACAAAAGAAAATCAATCAAGTACAACAAATGCATTAGTTGGTCCTACAACCTCACATGATAGAAATGCAACTACAATCAAAACTTCTCTCAAGTCTACTTCAAGATTTGTTGAGAAAAATCATCCTGTCAATCAGATTATACAAGAAGACAAACCTAGAGCATCAAGAAGACATATTAACTACTATGAGGATGATGATATCTCAATACTGTCCATGATTGAACCAAATACTTTTGAATAAGCAGCAAAAGATAAGTCTTGGGTTTCAAGTATTGAAGAGGAGTTAGACCAAATAAACAAAAGTGGAACTTGGGAGCTTGTTCCAAGACCTAGAGACAAAAACGTGATTGGAACAATTTGGGTGTTTAGAAACAAATTGAATGAGGATGGCCAAGTGGTAAGGAACAAGGCAAGATTGGTGTGCAAGGGATATGCTCAGGTTGAAGGTATAGAATTCGATGAAACTTTTGCACCAATTGCTAGATTAGAGGCTATTGGAAATTTTTTAGCATTTGCCTCTTTTAAAGGTTTTAAAGTCTTTCAAATGGATGTTAAATCTGCATTCTTAAATAGTGATTTGAATGAAGAGGTATATGTAGAACAACCTGATGGTTTTATTTCAGAGCATCAAGATTATGTGTGCAAGCTGAAAAGGGTACTTTATGGCCTCAAACAAGCACCTCGTTCTTGGTATGATAGATTGAATAGCTATTTGCTTCAACAAAGATTTAGAAGAGGTGTTGCAGACAACAACTTATACATCAAAGAGGAAGGTAAAAAAATGATGATTATGGTTGTTTGTGTTGATGATTTAATCTTTGGAAGTGATTGTGTGCAGATGTGTGAAGTTTTTGCAAATAACATGAAGGAGGAGTTTAAGATGTCTATGTTGGGAGAGTTGTCATTTTTCCTTTGTCTGCAAATTCATCAATCTAAGGAAGGTATATTTATCTCTTAGAGAAAATATGTTAGAGAAATCTTGAAGAGATTTAAAATAGAAGATTTTACTCCTGTGTGCACCCCTATGGTGACTGGTTGTAAACTCAGTAGGGATGATGAATCAACATATGCTAATCAAACTCTCTACAGGTCTATGATATGTAGCTTGTTATATGCTATAGCCACTAGACCAGACATAATGCAGGTTGTAGGTTATGTTGCAAGGTCTCAAGTAGCCCCTAAGGAGACACATGTTCACGCAGTCAAGAGAATATTCAAGTACCTTAGAGGTACAATGGAGTATGGCCTTTGGTATCTAAGTGGAAATGATTTCTTACTTATAGTATACATAGATGCAGACTGGGTGGTTCAGTTGATGACCGGAGGAGCACAAGTGGAGGTGCCTTCTTCCTTGGTAAGTGTTTGGTCTCATGGCACAGTAAAAAGAAAGCTTTTGTTTCACTTTCAACTGTTGAAGTCAAATATATTACAACAGTGTCCTATTGTACACAAGTCCTTTGGATGAAACAAACCTTAAAAGACTTCAAGGTATACTTTCCTCATCCCATTTCTATATTGTGTGACAACACAAGTGCTATTAACATATCCAAAAATCCTGTGTTGCACTCTAGAACTAAGCACATTCCAATTAAGTATCACTTTTTTGCATGAACAAGTTAGTGATCAACAAGTGAAGCTTGAATATGTTTCTACTAAGGATCAGCTTTCAGATGTTTTTACAAAGCCTTTGGGCCCAAAGACACTTTTGAAAGGTTAAGATAGTAGTTATGAGTGGTTTCACTCTATCATTAAAGGCTTGTATGTCAAAGGGGGAATTATTTTATGATCATATTCTTTCAGCCCCGTTTAAGTTATGCAGTTTGGTTTCAGTTATGTGGGTTGGATTTTGTCATTGATGTCAAGGGGGAGAAGTAATTTTGGGGGTGCAGTATCTCAGGGGTAGCAATTTTGTTTTGTTGGTTTCAGAAGGTGGCAGTTGCAGATGGAGTTGCCATCAATGACAAAGGGGGAGATTGTTAGACATTTTGTCATTGATGTCAAGTGGCTTTTGTCAAGCCTATGTCTTTCAAGCTAGAGGTTTGCTCATAATTCTATTGGACTAAGTTTGAAGTGTTTTTTTGAGCTATTGTTTATTCATTAAATTTTCTCGATTTTGGTTGAGCTATGAGCTGCTTGAGCTGCTTGATGTCCCTGAGATCCTTTGCGTGCTTGAGATGTCTGGTTGGTTGCTTCAGGTGTCTGTCTATCAACTTGAGCTAGTTGGATGCTTACTTGTCTTTTTATCAGCTGCTTAGTCATATCATGTGTCATGTCAGCCTTTGAATAGTAAAAAGGTTGTTAATATCTTTTTCCAATCAAAGTATGTCTAAAGCTTTTGGGTGTTATGTGAAGAGGCTAACTTTTCTTCTAGATTTGATTGTTAGCTACAATTGGCACTTTAATTATTTACCACCTCTTTGAGACTCCTTTACACATGCTATGTTTAGGACTGAAGATTATTGTGTTTTGGTGATCCGGTGATTGCATTGAATTGATTTGGTTGATTTATCTATTTGGGATGCTAAATCAACTAGAGATACTTCATTCTTTGTTGATTCCATTATTTTATTAATTTTTTAAAAAATTATTATGGATTTCCCATGGGCATGTAATGTATTATTTTATTATTATTGTTGCACCTAGGAGCACCTAGATGGATGTGCAACATGTAGAGATTCCTTGGGGAATATTCTTGGAGACCACTTGATGATTTGTTACATTGTATATTATATTTTATTGTAAATATTATTATTGCGAAATAAATCAAATAAAGTACCCAATAGTAATTGAGGGTAGGTGGGGTTATTTAACACATGATTTTGTAACAAATGGTTTTGATGTAATACCAATTGGTAGTTTTATGGGAGCTTATGGCTATAAAAGAAACCACAAGGGTAGTTGTTTGGGTTAGCCAGTTGAGTCAGTTAGCGAGGTTAGCATTTGTGGAGGTTGGAAGCATGGCATGGGATGTGTGGTTACATGCTTGTTCATATGGAGTGCTTGTTGATGGCTTGTTGGTGGCTGGGTTTCGGAACCTATCATAGTTGTATTGTAATGTTGCAATTTTGAATAATACATGGTGATGGATTCTTTTGAATGCTGGGTTTTTCTCTCATGAGGGTTTTCCCGAGATATATATTGTGTCATTTTTTATGGGTATATTGTCTATTCTTTGCATGTGGATTCTATGTGTTGATTTGGTTAAAATCTAAATTGGGTTATGTGGAAATTGTCATAAAGTTGGCTGCAAGTTTCTTTATAGGTGGTATCAGAGCTATATGGTTTTATGGTGTTAGAACCTTAGGTTGAATCCATGAATTCATGTTAGAATGAAAGACAAGACAAGATATGTGGATTTGTTGCAGGTTGTGGGTTACAGATTTATGGGCATTTGTTGCAGATCTGGTGTTTATAAAAATTTGTTTCAAATTGGGTTTCCATGGTTTTGCATTTTGGGGGTTTTTGGGGTGGAGTTTCAAATTTAGCCTCGTGGGATAAAATGGATCCCATAGCTGTGATCAAGGAGGCTCGGAGACAAATTTTGATATAAAATACGCCTATGTTTGATGACAGAAGCTTGAGTTTGAATTTTTTTTTATAGTACGATCATACAACCGTATCACCTGCACAGTGACATTGTCAGAGAATATTATTAAAAAAATAATTCTGTGTATAAAGCCTGGTCAACTTTTAAAAGTCAAAACTAATTTAAAAAATAAAATAAAATTTTAACCTCGCATGGGGGGGTCCGCAGACCCACCCCCCACGCAGGGGAGAGGCCGTAGGCAGTTCCATTGGTATCGTTGACAGGAGATTTTGTCATGGTGGGGGGTCCCTCCCACTAGCAGTGGGTTTCACAATGGGGGCCCACCACAGTGATGGGACTTCCCTTAAACAACAAACAATTAAAATAAAAATTCTGCCATTTTTGAATGAAAAATTAAAATGTTTTGTAATGTTTTTTGTATAAAAACTTTATAATATTTAATGCCCGCCAATGTAAATTATATGCCATGTATTTTATTTTATATGCCAGTTTATGTGGTGGCTGGGCCTAGTCACTAGGCCCCACTCGGATGGAAAAAAATTGAAAATTATTTACTGGTATATTGGGAAAAAATTAAAAATTATTTTATTATGGCATATTGGCATTTTTTAAGTCCAGTTGTGCATATAGCCTAATTGGTTGTTTTTCTTCCGTGGAGCATAAATTGGGCATATGATGTCGATTTTTCAACTTCTTATCATTGTTAGAAAGGTGGTTCCGTGTAATTAATTGTGATATGATTATTTTTTCCATATTTTATTGTTTGGGCAGTGAAATGTTGGCTGGAAGTGATAGGTACTTTTATGACTTTGAGAGGTCATACCTTGAGCATACAGAGTCAGATTTTGGACTTCAAATAGTCGACAAAAAGCTCTTGGAGAATGCTACACATTGGTATAGATTTGGAGTAGTTTCGAGATAATTTATTTGCTAATATTTTGATTTGAACTGTTTATGGGTTCTCTTGACTATGGTGACATTATGAGTTTATGGCATGTTACATATTGGAGATTTGGATTTGATGTCATTGTGCACTCAATGTTGTATCTTTATTTCTCTTATGATAACATGGATATCAGTTTGGTTTGGATATGTATGTTGCATTGGTTGGTCTACAAGTTGTTCAATTTTGTAAGTTGTCTTTACTTACAGTATTGCACCTATGACTTGGACATGGGTTGTATATTCCCATAGATCTTTCATTGTTTATGCATATTCAGATTTGGTGGCTTGGCTTAGTCATTGGTTCATTGATTTGTTATCATGTTGAGGAGGAGAAATGTTGTTACCAAGTATAGTCATTGTGGAGGACCTATGGTATTGAATATGTGATGCTGATAGGTTGGATACATTAGGAGTAAGATGCGTGTTTCATGGATGTGATCATGATGCCTTGGTTGTTCCTTGTGCTTAGGGACTTTGGCATGACATGATTGGATTTGCAGGTGCTTTTATTGATGATGATTTGATTTGGATTCCTTATTGGTTATGGAGGTGTATCTTCTCGTGTTGAGGATCATGGTTACTTTGACTTTTGGAAGCTCATGATGCATGCTTTGAGTTCTTTGATTGTTAGATGGATTTGGTTGATTCTCATGTTAGAGGATGGTTTTATCAGATGTCATGAATAGCTTGATTACACTTCTAATGGGATATTTTGATAGTGATGATGTAGTAGTGTAGGATTGGTTTCTAATTGTTTGTTGGTGGTTTTGCATCTTCTTGGTTTGGAGTTCATGGTTTACTTGATGTTATTGACACTTTCAGTTGTATGTGTCTAGACCTAGATGATCTTCATTTAGGAGATGGTTATCATGATGCTATGGAGAGCTCAATATCACGGTTCAGTGGGAACTTATAGTAGTGATGCATATTCACCATTGGATGGCGGATGATTTTCTTAGTGTGAAAATGTTTGGAGGATTCCTTAGACCCTGTTGCTGCAGAAGGGTCTTTCATATTTGCGGGTACACTTGTAGGAGATGGCGATCTTCATGATATTTGAGGATGTTTACATCTTGAGGGCTCAAGGAGTCCTTGGTTGAGGTGTGGTTTATGCTTTCATTTGACATGTTATCCTTGTTTGATGGGATGGTTGATATTATGTCATGGTATAGTCTTGATGGATAGCTTAGAGTTTTGGCATGATATGGTTATTTGATATGTTCATATGGAGCATGTTATCTCTTTGGAGGAGATGGTTAGATCATGTTGTCATGTTTATGTTCTTGATTCTACTGTTGGAGCTTTAGCATTGATCTTGGTAGTTCTCTTTGTATTGGGTAGATGATCATTTGCTTGATTACTTCATGGTGGTGCTATGTTGCATTTGGAGTTTGGTATGGATTGATTGGTTACATGTACTCATGGATACTTGGAGACATAGGTGATGTTGGTATTCTCTTGTTATTAGAGATATATGTTGAGATGGTTGATGGCTTCGACAGGAAGATCAAGGAGAATTCACCTAGTATAGACTTGAGAGGAGATTGTTCTTAGATGAGTCATGATGATTTGGATATCTTGTATGCGCATTCTCATTTCCCACTCATGGTCTACTCGGCGATTTACTACTTGAGAGATATTGCCCATTGTTCCTTCTAGGTGCATTACATGTTTATGCTTATCTTTCATAGATATGGATCATGAGCTATGGATAGATGGTTAGTTTTGTAGGATTTAGTTTGAGAAATGTTTGGCATTGGTTATCTCCTTGTTTATTTGAGTTATTATTATGATGGCATTAATTGTTATTGAGTTTGGGAGATGGTTTATTGGGCATATTCCCTCGGGATTGGGAATAGATATTAGTTTGATCATCTTGGCTATGAGAGTCTTACATCCATGTTGATTACATGTTATATATGTTGGTTTAGTCCAAGGGAATGAACAATGTTTGGGTGTTGTCATGATTTTCATGTGGGGTTTTAAGGAGGAGATCATACTTGACACAGTTAGCATTTAGAGGTGTGTGTAGAAGGACATACTACAGAATTTGATTTGTAGTGTTTCTCTTTTTTTTTGGGTTATCTTTTTGGATATTTGTATTCACATTACATTGGTTGGAGGTTGTTTGGAGCTATGTGTTCACTAGTTTTGTGTTCACATGTTGTCATGTGGGAGATGGCATAGTGGTTCCTTTATCTCTTTCTTTTGTTCGTGTGGAGAACATGGGAGAATGTTGGAGACATGGTGTGAGAGTGGTACTTGCAGGTTATCAGTTTACATGATGTTCATATTGATGTGGATGTTCTTGATTGTTCATGATTACACTTTTATGATATGTTGTTAGTGGATTCATTTTTTATATTGACATTACCTATTCAATGGGAGTTCCTTGGTGTATGTACATGGAAGGTATTGCACTTGGGGCTTATGGTTTCATGTTACAGGTTGCATATGTTGAGGAGATGTTATTCACTTGGTTTGTATGGCTTGGAGGCATGTATAGTTGATGTGTTAGCACTTGTTGTGGGTGTTATTTCAGCTATGTAAACAACTACCTTTGCATTGGATACCTTTGTATTAGTGTTTGTGTTCAAATATCAGTTGGCCTAGGACTTATAATTTGTTGTGATAGGTTGTCTGGCTTTCTCTTTGGATGGCCTTTTCATGTCCAGTGGCAGTGGCAGTGGCATGTGGAGGGTGGGAGCATTCATGTATGAGATGGTGGTCACTTTGTTCTTGTTGCAGGTATCTTGATGGAGCACATGGAGCACTTCGATTCCATGATGGTATATGTGTTAAGAGGGATTCTTCCCTTGTTCATGATGTGGTTGATTGACCCTTATGAAATGTATACAAAAAGTGAGAGAATGTTGGGAAAATAGGTGTTGTTCACATTGTATAATAATTTTTAATTGTAATATTTTATTTATTATGGATTTCCCATGGGCATGTCATGTACTATTTTATTATTATTGTTGCACCTAGGAGCACCTAGATGGACACACATCATGTAGAGATTCCTTGGGGAATATTCTTGGAGACCACTTGATGAGTTTTTACATTGTATATTATATTTTATTGTAAATATTATTATTGGGAAATAAATCAAATAAAGTACCTAATAGTAATTGAGGGTAGGTGGGGTTATTTACCAAATGGTTTTGATGTAATACCACTTGGTGGTTTTGTGGGAGCTTATGTCTATAAAAGAAGCCACACGGGTAGCTGTTTGGGTTAGCTAGGTTAGAATTTGTGGAGTTTGGAAGCATGACATGGGATGTGTGGTTACATTCTTGTTCACATGGAATGCTTGTTGATGGATGGGTTTTAGAACCTATCACAGTTGTATTATAATGTTGTATTGTTGAATAGGACATGGTGATGGATGCTTTTGGAGGTTGGGTTTTTCCCTCATGAGGATTTTCCTTGGATATATCTTGTGTCATCTTTGATGGGTATGTTTTCTATTCTTTGTGTTATTTGTGAGGAAACGGTTATTACTGAGAGGGGGGGTGAATCAGTAATAACAATAAACTTAAAAAATTTAACAACCACACAAAAATTCTTTCAAAACAACTCATAAAAAGTACTAGTAATAACTGAAATCATATTGCTGATTAGATTTATCAAATTTTTCTTCTAAGTGTTCATCAACATGCATGTAATACAAAGATATCAACTCAACACATAATAAATCAAGCAACACATGAACACTAGGATTTTCACGTGGAAACCCAAATGGGAAAAACCACGGTGGGAATTGGTACCCACAAGATTTTTGTACTCTTTTGGAATGTGCCATGTTAGGAGCTTAGCTCGATTAGGAGCTTACAAATATGCCTGGTTAGGATCACACCCTATTAAGAGTCCCTCGGTTAAGGGATTTACCTCAACCATGTTAGGAGCTTTACTCTGTTAGGAGTAACCTTGTGAAAGGATTTAGAACCCAAGCTAATGAGTCACCTGGTGAAGGGATTTATACAGTCAGGCCTATCAGGACCTACCCAGTTAAGGGATTTCGAGTCTACTACAACTGTTAGGGAACAATAGATGTATGATCTGAAAATAGCACTCTTTTCTTGCTTGTATAGATCATTTCCTGCTCCAATATGCTTCTCTCTTATAGAAACACACACTGGTTTGGCCACACCAAGTTCCTTTGATCACCGACACAGTAAATCATCACAAACTTACCCTAAATGGACTTTACAACTTAGTCAGTTACAAAATCCTAACCTCATACTAAGATTTACATCATAGATCATCAAAGATCTTTACAACTCATTGCAAATAATCATATAGATCATTACAATCAATTACAAATCAATTACAGTTGTTGAATGATCAACACAAATCGATCTGATACACTTTCAAACCCTTAGCTCATTCTACTAAGCACTTCGCTCATTCCCAAGAAATTCACTCTTTAATCACGCTAAAACAATATCTTATCACTTCACGCGGATTCAGCCACATCGTCATCATCTTACAAACATAATGTAATACACCGTCAAACTCAAAATCGTTATCAGTTATAAGATTTGAATGCTGGTTCTTAAACCCTACTAAAACCCTATAGAAAATACATCAGTCAATCACAAACATGACTTTCGATAGCCAAAACATGATGCGGTTCCAGTCATAACCTCATTACAATGTTACAAACACATATTCCAAACCGCAACACCAAATTGTTCATCAATCTCTAGATCCAATTACTTAAGCATAACATGGTTTCACATTTACTAGTTAAAATCCTATTTGCGAGTTAACTGTCAAATCCATTCCATAGATTTCTGATCAATCATAGATGACTTAGATAACACGATAGAACAATGTAACCATAGTTTCCATAAATGACAACAAAAACTGATCATCAAGTCATCAAACAACATCTCAACTATATCATCACCAACAATCCTTATATCGGTTCATCAATATCATCAACAGTTATGTTAATATGCCAACATTCTCCCCCTTTGGCATTGATGGCAACATTGAAAAACCTCATCACACTGAACTGAACTGATGTGTTTTGTACTTGCTCATCCTACTCAACATCTCCTTTGTAATTCTTCTGCCGGTTATCTAGTTCTTCTTCTCATAGTTGATCTTCAACTAGTTCTTCTCCCCCTTTGACAGCAATGCCAAAGGTCCATTGTCTCCATCTCTATTGTTGCCATCTCTGTTTATCTCATTATAGTTGCTCCCCCTAAGGAGTAGCCCACTTCACATCAATCCAAAACTGAAAGATATTCAATGAATTCAGTGGATTGATGCATTACCAGCATCTTAGTTGACCTTGTGCAGGGGTACAACCCCTAATCTACCTCTGAGATATTCAAAGGTTGTCTTTGGAAAAGGTTTAGTGAATATATCTACTAATTGCTCTTTGCTAGACACATACTCCATTCTTACTTTCTTCTCCTGTACTCTTTCCCTTAGAAACTGATACTTCAAATCAATGTTCTTTGTTCTTGCATGTAATACATGATTTTTTGAAATATTAATAGCACTAGTGTTATCACAATGAATAGTCATTGGTTCATACATGTCTTCCTTAAAACCTTCCAAAATATGTCTCATCCATATAGCCTAAGTACAATTCATTGATGCTGCCACATATTCTGCTTCAGTTGTAGATTATGAAATACAAGATTGCTTCTTTCTTATCCAAGACACCAATCTTTCTCCTAAAAAGAAAGCTCCACCGGTTGTGCCTTTAAGGTCATCAACATTTCTATCCCAGTCTGCATCTGTGAAAACTTTTAAAGAAAAATTATCATTGTAAGGATACCACAAACCATAATCAATTGTTCCTTTCAAATACCCGAATATCCTTTTTACCACTACCATGTGTTTCTCCTTAGGATCTTTCTTAAATATTGCAACCAATCTGACAACATGTGCAATGTCCGATCTACTGTGAACAACATAATGCAAATTTCCAATCATAGATCTGTATTCTTTCTCATCCACATACGGTGAATCATCTTGTTTTGACAATTTACAGCCTGTCACCATTGGAGTACCAACTGGTTTATAATATTCCATGCCAAAAGTCTTCAAGACTTCATTTCCATACTTAGTCTAACAGATAAATATTCCATTCTCCAGCTGTTGAATCTGTAAACCAATAAAGAATTTTATCTCATCAATAAGAGACATCTCAAATTCTTTCTTCATTTCATCTGCAAAAGACATACACATGTCATCATTTCCACCAAATATTATATCATCAACAAAAACTTCAGCAAGTAACATTTTGTCTCCATCAGTCTTCAAATATATATTACCGTCTTCACTAGTTCTTTAGAATCCTATCTTGGTCAGATGTGCATGCAATCTTTCAAACTATGCTCTGGGAGCTTGCTTCAATCCATATAGTGCCTTGTGTAGTTTGCAAACCATATTTTCATCTTCACTCAATGCAAAACCATCTGGTTATTTTATACATACTTCTTCTTCCAAGATACCATTCAGAAACGCTAATTTAACTTCACATATCTAGTTATAACCAGTTCTGGTATAGAAGTCTCTTTCTTGTTCTTCATCTTCATCATCTACTGGTTGAGAACCATTGTCTGCATTGTTATTCTCAACATCTTTCTGCATTTTTAGTTCAATAATCACAAGTTTCTAATGATCATCTGCTTCATCATATCTGCTAGTATCATCATATTTGTTCACAACTAGGGTTTTCAGTGAGAATGCTCTTTCAGCGATTCACAAATCTCCACAATCTGCTATCAACTTTAATCAAAGTAGCAGTCAAAAGCACTTCAATTTTTTTGACGTTCTTCAGATGTTCTCTCAACAATACTAAGTGACAAAAAATATGAAACTTATTGAACATACCCTAATCATTATTCAAATCTAAAAATTGATACCAACACACATATCACATTTAGTTTACCGGTTTGATCACAAAATCACTTTATAACAACATTATACATCAAAGTATGTAGATTTAACTTACCACATACCATTCAGGGGGTCCAAAAATGGATCTGACAATATGTTCCCCCTAAGCCTCATACATAGCTTAGTTTACCGGTGAAGGATTCTCCACCCTAGGTGAATAATTAGAGTCCTCAGACAGTGTCTCCTCACTTTTATTTTTCCAAATCTTGTTCATCTCATTCCTGGTTTCCTCCACATAACCTATCTTCTTTCCTTTTTGATCAACAAACTGATTAACTAGTTTGTTTATTTTAGCTCTACAAAAATTTGCAAGGTGTCTCGGTTTGTGACAATGGAAACATGTCATTCCAGATTCTCTCTAGAGTCCAACATTGCCTCTACCAATTCTTATTCTGCAATTCATAGCTATATGTCCATAGTTATGACAAATAGTGCAAATCACATTTCATCTGTTCTCAATTTCATAAGGACCAGACCGGTTCACATAAGGTCTTTGCCAAGTAGGGTTCCTCTGGTCATAGTATGATCTCTGCCATTCGCCATTATACCTCTGACCCATGTAAGATATCTGATTGTTCACTTTAGACCTACACTCAAAATCTCTATGCCCATACTTGTTGTAACTGTAGCAATAACCATTAAAAGTACTAGGCTTATATCCATCATATGTATTAGGTCTATTACCATTAACAACACTGGATCCATTTCTACAAACATTAGCAGTATGACCTACCTTATGACAGTTAAAGCATACTGGTTTGTAGGTTCTCTTACCGGTGTTCTTTTTCTTATTTGGTGTAGATTTGGCTTCATGCAAGGTGTCATTGGTACCTGATGGTTCTCTTTGTTCAAAGGTTGTGTATCCCAAGCCATGTGTATCTGTGTTTTTCCTTTGTGACTGAATCTGCTCATCAAGCATAGCAGTGCTCTTATTTTATTTAGTCAATATCTCATTAGCATCAGTCAACAACTTAGTAAGATCTTCATTCTTTTTCATAAGACTCTCTTTAAGAGACATAGCCATGTCTAGATCAACTTTCACTTCTTCTTTTTCCTCTTGAAGATGTGCATGCAAGGTACTAATCTCTCGGTTCAGCTTAATAATCTCATGCTCCTTATCTCTTATTGTGTCTTCAATTGTTCTTCTGGCTTCCAACTCTTGACTCATCCTTATAGTAAGGGCTTCCAGCTCTCTCCTTAGATTTGCCTTATCATCATTCAAAATTTCCACCTCATTCACCAAGGCATCAATGTTTGCTTCCTCAAATGAACTATGTTCACTAATTTCATATACATGTTTGGCTAGCTCTCTTCTTTTAGCCAATGAAGCTTTATAATTGACCCTTAACTCACCTAGGGCTTCTTCAGATTCTGCAAGCCTATTTGAAAGCTCTCTATAATTCATACCCCCCATGTTATCCTCAAGGATCTTTACCTCAATCGGTTAAGCTTCTTCACATAGAGGACCAACGCTCTAATACCAATTGTTATTTGTGAGGAACCAATTATTACTGAGAGGGGGGTGAATCAATAATAATAGTAAACTTTAAAACTTTAACAACCACCAAAAACTTATTTCAAAAAAACTCATAAACAGTACCGATAATAACTAAAATTATATTGTTGATCAAATTTATCAAATTGTTCTTCTAAGTGTTCATCAACATGCATGTAATAGAAATATATCAACTCAACACATAAGAAATCAAGAAACACATGAACACAAATATTTTCACGTGGAAACCCAAATGGGAAAAACTATGGTGGGAATTGGTACCCACAAGATTTTTGCACTTTCGGAATGCACCCTGTTAAGAGCCTAACCCGATTAGGAGCTTACAAATATGGCCGGTTAGGAGCAGACCCTATTAGGAATCCCCCGGTTAAGGGATTTACCTCAGCCCTATTAGGAGCTTTACTCTATTAGGAGTAACCTTGTTAAAGGATTTGGAACCCAAGCTAATGTTACCCGGTGAAGGGATTTATAAAATCAGGCATGTTAGGACCTACCCGGTTAAGGGATTTTGAGTTTTCTGCAACTATTAGGGAACAACATATGTATGATCTAAAAATAGCACTCTCTGCTTGCTTGTACAGATCCTTTCCTGCTCCAATCTGCTTCTCTCTCACGTACACACACTAGTTCGGCCACACACTCTTCCTTTGATCACTGACGCAGTAAATCATCACAAACTTACCCTAAATAGACTTTGCAACTTAGTTGGCTACAAAACCCTAACCTCATATTAAGATTTACATCATATATCATCATAGATCTTTACAACTCATTACAGATCATCATATGGATCATTACAATCAATTAGAAATCAATTACAACTGTTGAATGATCAGCGCAAATCGATCTGATAGACTTTGAAACCCTTAGCTCATTCTACTAAGCACTTCGCTTATTCCCAAGAAATTCACTCTTTGATCGTGCTAAAACAACATCTTATCACTTCATGTGGATTCAGCCACCTCATCATCATCTTACAAACATAATGTAATACACCGTTGAACTCAAAATCATTACCGGTTATAAGATTTGAATACCGGTTCTTAAACCCTACTTAAACCCTATAGAAAATACATCAGTCAATCACAAACGTGACTTCTGGTAGCCAAAACATGATGTGGTTTCGGTCATAACCTCATTACAATGTTACAAACCAATTACTTAAGCATAACACAATTTTACATTTACCAATTAAAGTCCTATTTGCCAGTTATCTGTCAAATCCATTCCATAGCTTTCCGATCAATCATAGATGGCTTAGATATTATGATAGAACAATGTAACCATAGCTATCATCAATGACAGCACAAACTAATCATCAAGTCATCAAACAACATCTCAACTATATCATCACCAATAGTCCTTATACTGGTTCATGAATATCATCAATAGTTATGCCAGTATACGAATACTTTGCATGTGGATTCTATGTGTTGATTTGGTTAAAATCTAAATTGGGTTATGTGGAAATTGTCATAAAGTTGGCTGCAAGTTTCCTTACAATTCGGTGGTGTAGCGTGTTGAAGATGATTTTAGTGAATTATTTGATGGTGTTGCATGTTAAAAGATTTGATTTGGGTCCATTCTATGCCCTTGTCGATATTGTATTGGTCTGGTTATGAATTTGTGTATTGTGTGATGTAATTTTGTAATTAAGTCTTATGTGTTGAGCTGACCTTATGGTTAAGGTTGATGAATTATATAAATAGGTGATGTAATCATATTAGTTGTGTGTCTACAGTTGTGTTTATGATTTGAGAGGTTATTGTATGTGTGAACAAGCAAATATATCATTCGTAAGTGTTGAAGAGCGTAGAAGAGTTGTTGTGCAGACTGTGTGCTTAACCGGAACTATAATCAGGGATTTGGAGATGCTATTCTTTTAGTTCATGTAATCTGGATTGTTGTCTGATCTTTGTAAGGCAATGATCCTTCCCAGGGTTGTAGCCCTTTTTTTTTGAGTAATGAGCTCTAGGAAGTGTGCTTGAATGCATGTGCATTCCCCAATGTAATATTTTTACATACTCTTGTAGAGTATCATCTTACTGTGGATATTTTCCCACCGTGGTTTTTCCCTTAACCGGGTTTTCCATGTCAAAAATTTGTGTGTTATGTGTGTTGTTGATGTGGTGATTATCTATGTTATTGTTGTTCTTAATCAAATATGTAATTAAGGTTAACTTGGTTGAGTTTGGTGAAAATTGATTCACCCCCCCTCTTAGTTTTCCTGTTGCTTTGGTTCCAACAATTGGTATCAAAGCTAGGTTCTTTGGAAGGAGCTTGGCCACTTGAGGAGATCCAGGATGGCAGTCGTTGTTTTCAAGAAGGAGAGTTTGAGATTTGATGGAACTAATTACTCTATATAGAAGCACCGAATAGAAGTTCACTTGAATTGTCTTAGAGAAGATTATTGGAAGATCAAAAAAAATGCATACATTGTGCCTCTGAATGGTCCTATTACTGCAATTGAGATGAAGGATGCTGAAAGTAATATAAGAGATAAAGAAGCATTGTTGAGCTACCTAACCGATGCTGAGATGACTAATGTGATGGGATTACAAACTGCACATGAGATTTGGGTGAAGCTTGAAACCCTATACGAAGGAGATAAACATGTGAAAGTTGCTAAATTATAGAGCTTGAAAGGAAAGTATGAGTTTCTAAGAATGGGAGGATGAGAATATTTCATCCTTTAAGGATAAAGTGAATGATCTTCTGTTGAACATTAGATGTGCTAGTGAAGTTCTTGAAGAAGATGAAATTGTGGCTAAGGTGTTGAGATCTTTGCCTCTTGCTTATAAACATAAAGTTGCTGCTATTGATGAGATCTAGACTATGACAACTATGAAAAGAGATATGCTAGTTGGAAAGATTGCTTCTTTTGAATTGAGCGAACTTTGTGAATCGCATGGTAAAACTAAGACTACATTTTAAGCTACTATATCTGGGAAGTAGAAGTATGATCCAGGAAAAAGTTCAACTAGGATGTCCAGATATGAAAGAGAAATGAGAGAGATGGAAGAACATGAAAGAGAGCTAGAAGAGCTTGAAGCACTTATTGCTAGAACATTGCCTAAGGGAGCTGGTAAATATGAAGGGAAGTTACCTTTGAAATGTTTTTCTTTCAATAAGATTGGTCATTTTGCTTCTAGGTGTCCTGAGAGAGCAGAAAAAGTGTCAAAGTATGATAATATTTACAAGCCTAACTGGAAGTATAGATATCAAAAGAAATGTTATTATGTTGCTGATGAAGGTGTGATAGACAAGGAGTCTAAGAAAGGGAATTGTGAAGATGAATTTGTGTTTATTGCTATCAAGGAAGATGATCCGGTATCTGTTGATTCTACAAGTTGTACTATTGAAGAGAAAGATTTGGCCTCTAAGATTGATGAGAAATATGAATGGGTGATTGATAGTGGTTGTTCACATCATATGACATGTGATAAAGGTAAATTTGTGAGTATGGAGAAGTATGATGGTAGTTTGGTGAGATTTGGAGACAATAAAGCTTGTGTAATCCATGGTAGAGGTTCTATTTCTCTTGATGGTAAGCATAATATTGATGATGTTTTATATGTTCAAGGTTTGAAGCATAATATTTTGAGTGTTGGACACATGGTGGATAAGGGATATGATTTGCAATTTAATAATGGGAAATGTAAGATCTTGAATAGTTCCGGTATAGAGCTTGCATCAGGTACTAATACTAAAGGTAATATCTTTCATTTGAATGCGGGTGAGAAAAGTTGTTTGATTGCTCAGATTGATGAGAAATGGTTGTGGCATAGGAGAATGTGTCATGTTAACTTTGACTGCATGATTAAGATTAGTTATACTCAAGTTATTAGATATCTTCCTAAGATAGTGAAGCCTACTAATCTGATATGTAAAGAATGTAAATTGGGAAAACAAACAAGAATTTCATTCAAGAGAAAGCTTTATACATCTAACGAGTTATTGGATCTTGTGCATATTGATTTATGTGGACCTTCTAGAGTGAGAAGCTTGTAGGGAGATAGATATTTTATGTTGTTGATTGATGACCATTCTAGGATGATGTGGATCACTTTTCTAAGGGAGAAATTTGAAGCATTGGAGAAATTCAAAATATTCAAAGCTAAAATGGAAATAGAGACAAGATTGAAATAGAAGTGCTTAAGGTTTGACAGAGGAGGAGAATTCATTTTTTGGTGAGTTTAATTCTTTTTGTGAAGAACATAGAATCCAGAGACAATAATCTACTTTGAGAACCCCTTAGCGGAATGGATTTGTTGAAAGGAAGAGCATAATTGTTTTGGATGTTGCTAGAACTACAATGATTGAAGAGAATGTTCTTCATATCTATTGCAGAGAAGTTGTTAGCACTTTTATATATGCATGTTCAACTGGGTGCATATAAAAGGTGATTCCGGTAAGACCCCTTATGAGCTATGGTTTGGTCATGTTCCTATAGTTAGATATTTCAGAATCTTTGGAAGCAAATGTTATATCAAAAGAGATGAGGATATAGGAAAAATTGATGCAAGATGTGATGAAGGAATATTTTTGGGATATTCTACTAAGAGAAAAGCTTATCGGTGTTACAACAAAAGACTAAGGAAGATAGTGAAAAGTTCAAATGTGAAGGTAGATGAGAATCATGATAAGCAAATTAGAGAATGCAGATATGAATCTGATGATCAGGATGTTACTTCAAAGCAAGTCTAGAGTTTAAGCATGAAGAAAAGTGATCTGGTAGAGATAGAGATAGTGAATGTTGATCTTGCTGTCGACAAAGAAATTCAAGAGCCTGAAAGTTAGAACAATTAGAAGACCCTGAGGTATGTAAGACTAAATTATTTAGGGAATCAGATTATTAGTGATAAAAATAAAGGTGTGATGACTAAGAGAAGAATTGTTGCTGAAGAGACATGTTTGATTTCTAAAATTGAGCCTAAAGATGTTGTTGAAGCTTGTGAAGATAAAAATTGGGTAAACACTATGGAAGAAGAGTTAGATCAAATTGAAAAGAACAAAACATAGGAACTTGTTCCAAGACTAGGACAAGAATGTAATTGGTACTAAATGGGTGTTTCATAATAAGTTGAATGAAGTTGGAGAAGTTGTCAGAAACAAATCAAGACTGGTATGTAAGGGGTATTCACAAATGGAAGGTATTGATTTTGAGGAGACTTTTGCTCCAGTAACTAGAATTGAAGTTGTTAGACTATTTCTTGCATATGTTGCTCATAAGAAATTCAAGGTATATCAGATGGATGTGAAGTCAACCTTTTTTAACGGTGAGTTGGAAGAGGAAGTCTACATTGAGCAATCAGATGGATTTTCGTTGACAGATTAAGAAAACATGGTTTACAGATTTAAGAAAGCATTGTATGGTCTTAAACAAGCTCCTAGAGCCTGAAATGCTAGATTGGACATGTATTTGATGAAGTTGGGATTATGTAAAGGTACTACTAATAGTAATTTGTATTTCAAGCTTGATAATGATAACATTTTTATTGTTGAATTCTTTGTTGATGACATAATTTTTAGAGGAGATGATGATTTGAGAAAGAAGTTTGTCGATGATATGCAAAAAGAGTTTGAGATGTCTATGATAAGTGAGATGAAGTTCTTTCTGGGATTGCAAATTTCACAGTCTGATAAAGGTATTTTCATATCTCAATCTAAGTATGTGAAGGAGTTGTTGAAGAAGTTTGGGTTAGATGATTCCAAACATGTTGGAACTCCTATGGTTAATAAATGTAAGATGAAAAAAGATGATTAATCTCCAAAGGCTAACCAGGCCTTGTATAGATCTATGATTGGTGGACTTCTTTATTTGAATCAGACTAGGCCTGACATTATGAATGTTGTATGTCTTGTTGCAAGATTTCAAGTTGATCCAAAGGGAAGTCATGTTACTGCCATCAAGAGGATATTCAGATACTTGAAGGGAACAACTGATTATGGTCTGTGATATCTAAAGGATGATAATCTCACTTTAAATTCTTATACCAATGCTGATTGGGAAGGTGATGTTGATGACCGAAAGAGCACTATTGGTGGGGCATCATTTTGGGGAAAAAAGCTAGTTGCATGGACAAGTAAGAAGAAAGATTCTATTTCTTTATCTATTGTTGAAGTTGAATACATTGTTGCTACTAGAAACTATACTCAGGTACTTTGGATGAAACAAATGTTGAAGGATATTTTGTTGATGTATGTAGTGTATGTCGGATCCTTCAAACCACCATAATTCCTAGTGGCCTATCGACCTTAGACATTTATGTTCTCTGATTTAAATCTCATGCTCACGATTTCTTATGTTCTTAGTTTAGCGACTTTATGAAAACTGGTTGCAAATGTATATTAACTAATTATAACTACCACCTTGGGAGACGTGTTAGTTAACATTGGTTAATCCCTTGAGAAGACATGTTGATTAAAGATGAACCGACCTGTGTGTAAGTTGTGTTTGTTCATGCCACCCTTGAATGGGTATATAGACCCATTCCTTCACTCTTCCAAGGTATCATACTAGAAGACACAAGCAAATCAAATCATCTAATAACTACAATAGTTTGTATTATTACTTCAATAGTTCATTCATTGTTATCTACAACATATCGTGTATCCTCCTTCAACAATTCATGTATTACCACCTGCACATTGGATTCTTCGTCAGCAACTTGAATCTTACATTAAGGCAAACTGAACTTGTGTCATTCTTTAGGAGTTTGAACCGCATTTATTAATAATCTAGTTTCACAGTTTGAAGCATTATTTGTGAAGACATATTATTATTTTTTCTGTCCAATCTAATCACCAATTTAACATGGTATTAGAGCATGCTTAAGGAAAGATCAGATTAGATTTATAGAAGCAAGGTCATCTTCCACTATTATCTTCAATTTCGGCTACTCCTATCAAACGTCAAGATGGTGAATGGAATTAGAGTTGAAGACAGACTTGAGGGAGTATAAAACATCGTATCTTATAATTTTAGAATTATGCTTGCCTTGGGTGAAAACTAATTAGATGAATTCGTGAAGAAAGCCATACCGGAACCAACCAAAGAGGATGAGAAGCTTCAATGGAGGAGAAAGAACCACAAAGCAATGGAGATGTTGGTTGACTCTATGAAAGATCACATTGTGCCAATTATTTCCAAGTTGGAGACTGCATATGACATGTTCAAAGCATTAGAGGAAATGTATGAGATTAACAACACAAGTCGAGTCCTTGCATTAAAGCAACAACTTCACCACATCAAAATGATGAAAGAAGAATCCATCACCTCATACTTCATGAGGATTACTAAATTGAGAGATCAACTCTCTACCGTTGGACACACTATAGAGGGCAAATAGTTAACCATGTTGGCACTCAATGGTCTTCCTTCATCTTGGGAATCATTTATTCAAGGGATAAGCGTAAGATCAAAACTTCCTAAGTTTGATTGATTGAAGGTAGACTACATTCAAGAAGAGTCAAGATTGGTCACAAGAGGCTTTGGTCACAGTTCTAAAAATGAAGATATTCACGTTCTTGCCTCTCACTCCTCAAAGAAGAAAGGTAAGAAAGGACACTTCAAAAGAAGGAAGGATATTTCAGAAATCAAATGCTTTAGATGTGACAAATATGGTCACTATGCAATGAAATGTCCAACCAGGACTATACCTCAAGTTTCCATTGTGGATATTGGTGAGACTCTTCTACAAAAGGATGCGGATGGATTCATATTCTGATTTGAAATAGAAGTTTTATGGCTGAATAATGTTCATGAATTTAATATGTAGTTATTGATTCATGCAATTACATTATATGTATTATTTGTGAAACAACATTGTCAACAGATGTCCGCTTACGACAAGCTGCAATTGGATATCTTGTTTTTTTAATTTCTTGAATTTACTATGAGAAACTTGTCCCTTACATACATGACATCTTTAGAATCATAACCTGTTTCTTTTCAGGTTATAGAGTTTTGAAGTTCTATTTGTGATGAAGAGATTGAAATTTAGGAAGAATATGCAGAGGAATTTAGTGGCTCAGATTCTGAGATTTTGCATTTTCAAATTTTTATAAAACAAATATTTACCCGCAGAAGTGAAATAGTTCACTTGTGAAATCCATAGAGGCATTTGCACAGATGATGATAGCATGTAGGGTTGCAAAGCAAGTTGAGACAAGAAGGGTCTTCCAGTGAGAGGGAGTGTACTGCAAGGAGATTTTATTCTAAATCTCAGGATAGTCATATTCCTTCCTAGGGCTCAATCTTATGACAATAGATCCATGGTGGCTTTGGATCTAGCACTTCCATCCATATGAGGACCAGATGATGAGAGTCTCCTGAAGCAAGATATCTTCTATGATTGGGACCATGTGAGTAGGGGATGCTTCTGTGATAGAGGGAGCAACTAAGAGGATGTGATTCGATTGATATCTAAGGATCTTGGTCATATTGGTTTAGAGGGAGTGGACCATGTCAAGATGGTTTCTCTAGTGATCAAGTATCATTATGTTAGAGACATGGTGGAAAGGAATGCTATTCACTTGAGATACATTAGTACTAATGAGAAAAAAACATACATTCTCACCAAGCCCCTCTCCAGAATAAAGTTTGTGCACTTTCGAGGTAAGCTTGGTACGGTGGAGAATGAAGCCCTAGACGAGATTGAATCTCAGCTCCTGTGATTTATTTATATTTGTTTATATATATAGTCATGTATTCTTATCTTCAAAAGATGTTTAAAGTGTAAACTCTTGTTAATGTATTTCTCCTTGAGAGAGACTTGAGGTGTAAGCCCTTATCTCCACCCTCTGATATGGTTCATGGTGGATGTCATGTGTGTGACACCATGACAACACCACATGAGAGAGGTTGTGGTGATATTATTGTACTTGTGTGTTTACCCTCTGATGAGCCATGGTGAGTATCATTGTGAGGTGACGATGTCACTATGATGAACACTTGTGCATCTTACCATCATTGTGAGGTGATGATCTCACAATAATGGTTGATATCTCGTGAGATGATATCTATAGATAAGCCATAATTGTGTATATCATGTGAGGTGATATCTATGGATAAGCCATAATGGTGGATATTACATGAGGAGATATCTATATATAAGCCATAATGGTGGATATCACGTGAGGTGATGTCTATGGATAAGCCATGATGGTTGATATCATGATGAGGTGATATCTTTCCTTTCCACATATGGGAGTAGCCATTGTGGTCAAACATCACAATGAGGTGATGCGACTTATAGACATCTAGAAGGATTCTTGCCTGGCTAGGAGGGAGTGTTGATGTATGTAGCATATGTCGGATCCTTTAGACCGACATAAATGCCTAGTGGCCTATCGACCTTAGACATTTATGTTCTCTGATTCAAATCTCATGGTCTTGGTGTTTTTTTGTGTTCTTAGTTTAGAGACTATGAAAACCGATTGCAAATGTATATTAAATAATAACTACCACCTTGGGAGACGTGTTAGTTAACATTGGTTAATCCCTTGAGAAGAAATGTTGATTAAAGATGAACTAACTAAGTCGTGTTTCTTGGCACCACCCTTGAATGGGTATATAGACCCATTCCTTGACTCTTCCAAGGGATCACATTAGAAGACACAAGCAAATCGAATCATCTAATAACTACAACAGTTCGTATTATTAATTTAGCGATTCATTCATTGTTATCTACACCATATCGTGTATCCTCCTTCAACAATTCATGTATTACCACCTCCACATTGGATTCTTCATCACCAAATTGAATCTTACATTAAGGAAAACTGAACCTATGTCATTCTTTAGGAGTCTGAATTGCATTTATTAATAATCTAGTTTCACAGTGCAAATCATTATTTGTGAAGACATATTATTGTTTTTTTCTATCCAATCTGATCACCAATTTAATAAATTTGTTTATCATGAGCCTACTATTATATATTGTGACAATTATAGTGCTATCAATATTTATAAGAATCCAATGTTGCATTCTAAGACAAACCATATATCAATCAAGTTTTATTTCTAAGACTTTTTCTGTTGATACATTTGTATATCTGAGAGATAAGTTGGGGGTGATTGCCCCTCCTACTGTGAACTAGATTCCTTGTGTTTCATTGATCCGGTGGACTTCATTGTCTTATCTTGTTATCCGGATTAGTGTGTGGGTGTTGTTGCTCCGGGGGAGTAGTCAGTGTATTGTTCAATTATTCAAATTTGAGTTTTTGTGTAAGGGGGAAAGATTGTCTTTCATAGGGGGAGAGATGCATGAGAATAATGTTTTGTATTTGTCTTTGACATTGCTATCAAAGGGGGAGAGATGCATGTGAAAAACTGCCTTATCTTGTGTTGATCTAAGGGGGAGTTTTTTAGAGTTATGGGAGATTGTTGGATGTTGATTTCTTTCTTTTCATTGATTGTTATTCACATTCATATGTTTACATCAATGCCAAAGGGGGAGGTTGTTGGATATTAAATTTGTTGGGATATGTTCTTGTCATTGATTTTGACATATTCCTGTGTTGCAGAGAATTGGTGTTTTGTAGAGAGTCGGTTTGGGTGATCTCTTTTTGATAAAGATAAATGGGTTTTACATGGACCCGAAACCAAAAGTTTTACAAAAGCCGGCAATCAGCCAAACAAACATAAACCAACGACAAAATAGGGGAGCACCCTAGAACAGTTATGAAAGCAAAAGAGGCACAAACAACAAAACAAAACAAAAGAAAAACACTCAATTAAGAGAGTGCATCAGCTCCTTGTTCTTCTGGATGGAAATCTTGTTGATTTCCTCTAGCTCCTCCATAATGAATCTGGAGGTGCCCTTATTGCTACTCCTGCTTCTGGTCCTGGAACTAGGGCCAATGGTTTTGTTGTCTCCTGCAACCATGTCTTCACCTCCAAAATCTTTCTCAGGTTCACTGTGAAAGGATCTATATTCCGCAACCATGACATTGATATTTTTGAGCCCCTCTATACTATTGTTCATGGCTTCTTTGCTTATGTCGACCAGGTTCTTGAGGCTTTTCTTTATCTCCGCCATAGACTGTTCCACTTTTTCAATTCTTTGTTCATGGTTGCATTTCATCACCTTGACGC
The DNA here is from genome assembly GCF_030272615.1 of Cryptomeria japonica. Lineage (NCBI taxonomy): Eukaryota > Viridiplantae > Streptophyta > Pinopsida > Cupressales > Cupressaceae > Cryptomeria > Cryptomeria japonica. Next base: position 488,527,328 of record NC_081411.1, read on the forward strand.
CCTGGGAGAGCTTTTGGGTCATAATCATGAGTTTCTAAAATTTGCTAGGCTCAGGGGAGGCTGTGAAGATATCAATAATCTCCTTAACCCCCACTTTGAGGGTATCAATTTCTCTCTCCACCCACTTCCTGTAGCTCTCCTGGCTTCTGGTAGCTTCCATCACCAGGTTCATCAAATAACTAGTCCTATGTATCCCACTGTTCTCTTCTTTAGCCATGGTCCCTTGCTTTTCCTTTAGGATGTTGATTGGAATGTCCAGTTTAATTTCCTGATCCAAATTCTTTAGACCATAGTCCTTAGCCACAAGCTTCTTCTTTTTAGAAAGGGGCTCGGGCTTAGAAATCAGTTTTCTAGTAGATTTATATTTGTTGGCCGCCCATCTAGGAGGATTCTTACAGCTAAACATCCCAGGGGTGACCATCATCTCCCCTTCTTCCACAGGCTTATAATCAAGGTCATCAAAGGGAATGGCACCCCCACTATCCTCCAAATCCATTTATGAGTCAGAGACATACTAAATATTAGTATGTTGGCCTTTCTCAAATAGAGAGGGCACAACTTCAAGGGTCTTAGCATACTCCATGATGAGAACAATAAGCCCTTCATGAAGAACAAGATTGTTTGGATTCTCCATATGTTTTTCAAGACTATTTTCTAAAGAGGAGGCCAGATAGAAAGGAACAAAAATGATTTTATCATGCCTAAAATGATTCAAAATGGTAAAATGGTAGGAAAAGATACTAGCATATCTACCATTGAGCATAATATACCTCATGATGAATCTGGCAATGTCTGCCCAGGGAGCCATAATATCTTTCCTGTTGTAGCCACCATTAGCCATCTTGTTAACTTTTGAGCGCTCCTTGTCTTTGTCAAAGAAATTTGTCAAGTCCTCCTCCCCAGTTTTCCTGTCTCTATAGAACCTTCTGCCATTCGTCGCCAGACCAATGACCATCGCCACCACGGTTTCATCAAGATGGTACTCGGCTCCATAAGCCCCCAAGATCCCTTTCTTCCACCCATTGACAAAGGACTCCGTGAGCAGAGGAGAAGGGCCATGAAGTCTATCCAATAAGGGGAAAATTCCCCCATCAACGATTTCCTGCCACACTTCCTTGTTTTTCTTCCATTTCTCACAAGTAGACGGTTCTTGCTTGTTCTTGTCCCCACCCATTATGCTTCGGGTCGTCGAACAACAAGAAATGGGCCACACCAAAGAAGTCTCCGAACAGTCACATGAAATGGGCCACACCAGAAAAGTCTCCAAACAGTAGCAAGAAATGGGCCACACAATAAGATAGAAAATCCAGGCACAAGGGAAGTTTCTAGATCTTCGGTTAGGGAAAACAAAAAGGAGACATTTCCCCATCAACTCTATCAAATCATGATTAAAGATCATTGATTAACGCAAGTGGGTGGAATCATCACAAGCCAGATTGCATAAGTTTTTTGGGAATAAATCCCTACTACTCCACCATTTAGTCGCCACGTAGCCCACTGCCAGATTGGCCAGTAGATCCGCCTCTTTGTTGCCTTCCCGATATATGTGCAAAATTTTGAATTCTTCCATCTCATTTATTATATCCTAGAAATCCTTGATCAGATTAGCAATCGTCCAGCTAGGATCCATGCGCCCATTCAGACAATTGACAGTGTTTAGTGAGTCAGACTCCAGCTAGAATTTTCTAAAGCCTTCTCTTTTAGCCATGTGTAACCCAATGTGGGCAGCGCTAGCCTCCACAAAGTGGTTAGACTTGATACCCAGAGGAAGCACCATCGTAGAAACCAGCAGACCTGAATGATTCCTAGCCACTCTTCCGCACCCGACTGACCTAGGATTCCCTTTAGCCATCCCATCCACATTGATTTTGATCCATCCCATAGGGGGGGATGTCAAAGAACATTTTGTCTGCACTACTTGGTTTTGTACACTTGAATGGCAATATTCCAATCAATTTGCCACTGATTGATAGTATCCCATTCCTCTTGGAGAGTAGGGAGGGGATGGTCATTCTTTTTGGTGGGGCAGGAGTGCAGAAAATTCTCCTTGGTAGAAATGCACATTTTATTAGCCACAACAAGTGCAAGAGTTTCCAAATCTCTAAAGACTATTGTTTCTTTCTTTCCAAATACCTCAAGAAATATGAGGAAGAGACAAATTCCAGAGAACTCCCAAAGCCTGATTGTCAAAGGGGCACTTCCATTCAAACCACATTCTTTGAACTGATTTAGGATAGACCCAATTAGTGTTCCAGATGTTAAGGAAGAAATTTCAGTTATCCTTGACAAAAGAGCAGTGAAGCAGCAGATGGTCATCATTTTCCTCTGCCTCTTTGAAAAGAAAACATCTATTAGTAAGAGTAAGACTGCTTTTGCAAAGATTGTCAATGGTAGAGATCTTACCCTGCATAAACAACCAGAAAAAAATGTTAATTTTTGGAATTAAGTGCTTATTCCAGATACCTGCCCAGAAGGGGGGTGGGAGCTTTTGGAGATGAACTTATAAGCATCGGAAACCTTGAACTTCCCAGAAGAGGAGAAATTCCAGAACACTTCATCCTCCACATGAGAGTGGGGGATGTGTATACAATTCAACCAAGGTTGCATAGGTATCAAAGTATTATCCACAGAATTGAGGTCCAACTAGGCTCCGTCTCTAAAATAATCAGCCACCCAGATGCCAATTTTTTTGAGACATAATTCTTTGAAGGGAGAAGCCCAAATAGAATCCGATAGGGGGCCATCACCAGTCCACCAGTCATCCCAAAACCTAATTTTGGTACCATTACCCAAAACCCATCTACAACCATGCAAAATAACTTTGGAGGAGCCAAAGAAGTTGCTCCATAAATTAGAAACAACATTGGGAATATCATAAGATTTCAGAGTGTTTTGGATATCCAAAATGTGGTATTTATGTTTGAATATGTCAATCCATTCATTATTCTCTTTAATACATCTCCACAACTGCTTGGCCATCAAGGCTTTATTTAAATCTCTTAGATTCTAGATGTCCAGTCCCCCCATAGATTTGGGAAGGCAAACCTGATTCCAAGCCACAAGATGTAATCTATTCTTAGATTCAATCCTAGTCCACAATTTTTTTTGTTGTATTCTTTCTAGTTTATTAGCAATTTTGGCTGGTATTTTGAATAAACTCATAGCATAAACTGGGAGACTCTAAAGTGAAGCTTGAGCAGCTAGAGCTTACCAGCTTGGCTTAACAAAGCACATTTCCACCTAGCCAACCTATTCTAGAATTTATCAATAAGGTTCACCTAGAAGGAGTCTGGGGCCGGACCATGGAAGAGGGGGAGACCTAAATAAGAGTCAGACATAATTCCAACTTTACAACCAATAATCGAGGCAATCTTCTTTTTCCTATGCTCAGGGGTGTTAAAAAAAATTTGAGATTTTGGCCAGGCTAATTTTTTGCCCATAACCTTGTTCATAAATATCCAGTCTTTTTTAAATTCTTAGCTTCTTTAACCGGGCCTTCCCCCATCAATAAAGTATCATCTATAAATTGTTGGTGAGAGCATGAGGAGGCCTGAGAGGAGGGTCATAATCCCATAATATTGTCTTTTCTGACTTCTCTTTGAATAATTTTACTGAGAGCTTCACTTATCAGAATGAAAAGGAAAGGAGATAGATGATCCCCTTGTCTAATGCCCCTTGACGCGGAGAAGAAACCAGAGGCAGATTCATTAATCAAAATTGAAAATTTGGGGGTGGACACACATTGTTCAATGATCTGGATGAAGTTATCTCCGAATTCAAACTCCCTAAGGATTCGGAGGAGAAAACTCCAGTTGACTCTATCAAAAGCTTCAGCAGGTCCAATTTCAGAAGAAAAAAAGATAGGTTTTTTATTGATAGATAGGGAGTGGATGCTCTCATGCACCACAATAACAGAATCCAGGATCTGCCGCCCAGGAACAAACCCATTTTGATGCTTATAAATTAAAGAAGGGATGAAAATCTTAAGTTTGAGCATCAGAATTTTGGTGAAAATTTTATATAAAGAATTGCAAAGACTAATAGGTCTAAAATGCTGGAAAGAGAAGGCATCAGATTTCTTGGGGATGAGGATAAGGAAGGTGGCATTCAACTCCTTTAGAAGAGAGCGAGATCCAAAAAAATCTTGAGCCACAGTGACCACATCAGAGCAAATAATTTGCCAAAAATTCTGAAAGAAAAAAAGAGGGAAGCCATCAGGGCCATGGACTTTGTTACCTTCAAAAGAGAAGACCGCATTGCGGACTTCATCAGGAGAGGGGATTCTGGTAAGCTCCAAGTTCATATCCTGAGAGATAATGGTAGGAACCTCCTGCAAGATTTTATTTTGAGCTAGAGGGTCAAAAGGGTCATCCACTGAAAGGAGATAAGAGAAAAAACAGAGGGCTTCCTGGAAAATCTCTTCATGCTTATCAACCCATCTCTAGCCAGTCTGAATTTTGTTTATTTTATTAGCAGCCTTGTGTTTAAGAGTCGTCATATGAAAGAACTTAGTGTTTTTGTCACCACTTTTAATCCATAAAGCTCTAGATCTCTGCTTTCGAAATTCCTCTTCTTTGGAAATAATGTCATGCAATTTAGTCGAAATCTCAGTTTCTTTGTTCAAGACATCTTTATCAAACCCGAAAACTTGAGTATGATTTTGAACCTCCTCAAGATCCAGTTTGAGCTTATCTTTAATTTTGAAGATATTTCCAAAAGAGGATTTGTTCCAATGTTGAATATTAGACTTGACATTAGATAGCTTCTTGGCTATACAAAACATGGCCGTACCTTGGCTATCAATATTCCACCACTCTATAATTTTATCTTGGATGTTAGGGGCCATTAGCCACATTTTCTCAAATCCGAAGGGGTGCGCCTTTCTGCCAGACAACAAAGTCACTGAAAGGCAAATAGGGAAGTGGTCTGATCCAACACGGGGCAAGGCATTGAGTCTACAGGAAGCATTCTGAATCCAATCAGGAGAGACAAGTCCCCTATCAAGCTTAACCTGAATGAGATCCTCCCCACTGCGTCTATTGGACTAGGTGAACTTAGCACCAATAAGATCCAGATCCAAAAGCCTCAAAGAGTTGATCATGTCAGCAAGTCTTGTCTACTATCAATAGAGATAGGCATACCCCCATATTTCTCCAAATTTGAGAGTGGGGTGTTGAAATCGCCCAGAAGAACCCATTTCTCATTAGGGAAGAGCAATCTAGCATGGCAGATGGAAGACTAGAGGGCTTTCCTAGTAGATCTCCCATTAGGAGCATAGATGTTGGAAATAATCTAGGAGGATCCATCTTTAAGATTAAAGAATCTAGTAGCAATGTGATTGGGAGAAGAGAGAACCACCTTACCACATGGTAGTCTTGGATTCCAAAGGGTGGCAATACCGTCTGAAGCACCGTCTGCATCCACATAGTGAACACCACAATCTCCAAAAATCGCCAATTTAATTTTTTCCACTTTGCTACCAGGCATTTTAGTTTCTTGGACAAGGAAAATATCTGGTTTATGATCTCTGACCAAATTGGATAGTAGGTCATGCTTGTGGGAGTGATTTAAACCCCTTATATTCCATGAGATGACTTTCATTTAGCATGAGAGGGGGATCCCATCCCCATTTCTGGTAACGTTCTCTGAGCTCCGTTTGCAATGGCAACCTGACTCTACCTATCTCTACTAACTGCAATGGGTGGTCTCCCCACCCCCCTTGAGTCTGACCCATAGTTTGCTTTTTGTCTGTTTCTGGTTAAGACCCCCCTGAGACCGGAGTATTTTGGCCAATAGGGGAGTTCCTTCTTCTATTTTTGGGTTTGACCTCAATAAAAGGAGCGGAGTCCTCAAGGGATGATTCCAGCATGGAGGAGGTTTGGGGTTTCATTTCAATAGAGTTATCCATATCAAAAACTAGTTGAATGGGAATATCTTGAGAAGATCTAGTAGCATTTAAAAAATCTCATCATCACAGGCGACATCCATAGCAGGGGATTCCCCAATATTCTCCTCAGGGGGTGAGAGGTTCGAGTCAAGGGTAGTAGGAACATTTGACTCAGATCTAGGCAAAATCCCAACCCCCACAATTGGGGTAGGAATAGAGGGAATAGATCCATCCAAATCATTGCTCAAGTCATTCAAAGGAGGCTCTGTGGGCAGGGCATCCATCTTCTCTAAGAGCGGAAAATCATTCATCTTTCTCCATTCCTTCTTTGGCTTAGACGGACATTGCCTGGCCCAGTGACCCACTTTTTTACAATGGAAACATGCGAAAGGGATGGATTCATACTCCACTTTCTGCACCCATCTGCCCAACTTAGAGAAAAGATCTATCTCGGAATGTAGGTTTGTAGATTGTTTAACATTGACACACAGTCTGGTATAAACCAGTTGTCTTTTAGCTGCAGTCATTCGGTCGACTGAGATCAGCTCACCAAAACAAGCTGCAATACCCACAAATATTTCTTCTCCCCATAATTCCATGGGTAAACCTAGTAGTCTGACCCAGATAGGGGCTTCATTACATTCCCAGTCTTTGGGATTAAAACCTGGTTCCCACTTTTTAAGGGCCAGTGAGGCTTTGCCTAGCATCTAGGGATCTCCCACCAAAACAGATCGAAAGTCTTCTTCACAGGTGAATGAAAAGGAGAAGAAGCCACCAGCCATAGCCACAACATCAATTTAACCCTTCCCTTTCCATTTCCTAGCCACCCATGATCTAACAACCTCAATATTTGGGCATGGTCCAACAAATTTTCCAACCAAGACTAAGTTCATGTAAGCCATATTCTGATCCACAATACAGTCTGGGATAGAGATGGAGCAAGTGCCCAAATCTTGGTCAACTTTATGCGGTAAAGGCGAAATGGGCTTGCCCTTAAGCTTAGTTGCAAAAAGAGAGGCCCATTTCTTGTTGCATTCTGCAAAGGGAATCTTATTATTAGGGCCCTCAACCTCACTAGGTTTGTTGAAAATGACATATTTATCATTGGTAGTATTCTGCATGGTACCACCATCCCATGTATCATTTGAGGCCACATCCAAAGGATTGGGGACCGATTTTTTTGGGCAAGTCACGGGGGAATTCTGTGGAATCCCAAAACCAGAGTCATTCAAATTCAAACCTGAACCTACTACCGCGTCAACTCCTGCTCCTGCTCCTTCTCCTGGAAAGTGCCCCATGTAGGGACTCCACTTGTTGCAAATGTGTTGATGCAATTTATTGGGTTTTGAGATGCTTATATCTAGTTGATTTAGTATGAGTTTCATGATGCTATGAGGTGATTTGGTCGAGTTGTGAGGTTCGGTATGTGGACTGGTTTTTTAGTGTTATGTGTTGCAAAGTTGTGGTATTTGATTCATATATTTCTAGAATGATGATATCTTGACTTGCGGATTTTGGAGAATGTTTGGGACATTCATCATGTGTGTCCTCAGATCAGATGGTTCATGATTTGGGACTTCACAAACGTATCTTTCAGTTTGTCAATTGTTCTTGAGCTCCTGTAATGATGTTAATGATGATTCTTATTATTTGAGTTGTTGTGGTGATTGCGGTGGAATTCACGTTGCTATTTGATGTTCTCTGATCATTTCCTATGCATTTTGGTGGTCCACATTGATCGTGGTACATATTATTGAATATTTTTATTGGCCCAGTGTTATTCTTCGTGTTATGTGACATATTTTGTGGTGTAGCGTGTTGCAGATGATTTCGGCGAATTATTTGATGGTGTTTTATGTTCAAGGATTTGATTTGGGTCCATGCTATGTCCTTGCCGATATTGTATTGGTCCGGTTATGGATTTGTGTATCGTGTGATGTAATTTGTAATTAGGTCTTATGTGTTGAGTCAACCTTATGGTTAAGGTTGATGAATTGTATAAATAGGTGATGTAATCATGTTAGTTGTGTGTCTACGGTCGTGTTTATGAATTGAGAGGTTATTACATATGTGCGAACAAGCGAATCTATCATTCAGAAGTGTGGAAGATAAGAGAAGACTTGTTGTGCAGACTGTGTGCTTAACCGAAACTGTAATCACGCATTTGGAGATGCTATTATTTTAGTTCATGTAATTTGGATTGTTGTTCGATCTTTGTAAGGCAATGAGCCTTCCCAGGGTTGTAGCCCTTTTTTGTTTTGAGCAGTGAGCTCTAGGATGTGTTCCTAAATGCATGTGCATTCCCCATCGTAATATTTTCACATACTACTGCAAAGTATCATCTTACTGTGGGTAGGTTCCCACTGTGGTTTTTCCCTTAATTGGGTTTTCCACGTCAAAAATATGTGTTGTGTGTTGTTGATGTGGTGATTATCTTTGTTATTGTTGTTCTTGATCATATTTGTAATTAAGGTTAACTTGGTTGAGTTTGGTAAAAAATGATTCACCCCCCATCTTAGTTTTCTTGGTGCTTTGTTGCGAACACTTCATGGGGATGACCCCACAATGCAATGGTTAGCTGCTATCCTCCTACATGGGATGTCTTGGGTTCGAGTCTACTCGAGGCCCATGTGTCCCACTCACAGGTAATGGAGAGATAAGGTAATGTCTAAGCGTGGAAGATAGGACGGAATAAGGAGATATAAGGTTCTTCATAAATATACATAAAAGAATAAAAAAATATGTTTATACTGTTTTAAAAATAATTACACAAAAATCAAAATCAAAATCAAAAACACTTTTTTCAGAGATTAAAATAAAAAAATCTAAACATCCTTATGATGGATCACAAAGTGATGCAAAATAAAGTCACATAATCAAATCTAGAAGCAACAATAGATAACACATCTTTTGTAAAGAACACAAATCCCATTGTTTTAGGGTTATGAAAACTCAAATATATATGCATGAATTCTATTTAATCTGACCAGACATGAAGAAACCATTGCATTGTAAAGAGCCATAGGCTCAACATTCATAGGATTATCGGCAATCAAAGGGAAATGAGCAATAGAAGAGACGGACATTAAGAATCACAATTATAAGGTATGTCTTCACCATTTAAATTTATATTTTTATTGTTCTTTTATTTTGTTGGTTTAAAATTGTTGTTATGTTGTAATTTTTTAATATCTTTTAAATCTCAATTTAAAAGATGGTTGTTTAATTTTATTTAAAATTGGGAAAATTCTAATTTAAAGACCATTGTATTTTTGTAGTTAAGGTTGGGTCTTATTCATATGACTCGCACCTCTTTTTTTAATTTGGAGAAGTTTTCATTTTTGTAATTAGTAATAAATTGAATGCAAAGAATTATAAAAATTCAATTGTTAACTCATTATTGTTCAATTGTTTTTCCACCAATTAATTTTTTTCTTTGATTTTTTTTCATTTTTTAAAAGTTAAGATGCGTGATTTTTAAACTTTCTAAATTATAGAAATTATTTTTCTAAAATGTAATTGGATAAATTTCTTGTTATTATTATTATTGTTATTATATTAAAATTATTTATCTTAGTTAGGTTAGGGTTATACTAATGTAATTTAATACTTTATTTATTATAAGCAGAATAGAATTAAATAATATTATAATATATCTTATTATTTGTAATACAACTTCATTTTTTAAAATCAAATGACAATAGATATAATTTTAACCTACAATGTATATAATTTTAAGTTACAATTATAATTCAAATTATATTAACTATTTTTATTTCTAAATTATATAACTCCCAACTTATGACATGTATGAAAAAATAATAGAAATTTTATATATATATATATATATATATATATATATATATATATATGTATATATATGTGTATACATACATATATACATACATATATATGTATGTATATATATATACATACATATATATGTATATATATATATATGTATACATATATATATACATACATATATATGTACATATATATGTATATATATATGTATACATATATATATATATATATATATATATATATATATATATATATATATATATATATATATATATATATATATATATATATATATATAATTTTAGAATATAATTTTTTAAGTTTAATTGATTTTTTCTCTTAAGTGGTTTGAATTGCATAAAAGATTTTAAATAAAATAAATTAAAATTAAATTAATTTTTTTAATTAAATGTGATTAGAATGGAATGTTTGAAGATGTAAGTAACATACATGCCAAATAAAACTCTAGATACTTTATCTTTTGTGATTTTTGAAAAAAAATAAAAATTGAGTAGGAACTAATATGCAAGAAATGAGAGCCTATCTCATTTTATGAGATTTAAGTTTTATATGCATGCAAGTGATTTGTTCAATTAAAAAATAAGTAGGAAATTATTTTTTTTTCCTTCTATAATTTGGAAAACAATTAAACTATAATAAATAAATAATAGTGTAGAGAGAAACAAATTAGAATGAGTAAAAATAGTTTGCATAAAAATGCATTTTTTCTTTAATTGTTGTTCTACAGAGTAGTGTCTCATTTATGTATTTTAATTAAGGATTCTTCGGTCATTTACATTTTATGTGCTTGCTTTGTTTGATTGCTTATTTGTGCATCATTATTTGTTAAATTCTTAGTATAATGAGGCCTCAAAAGAGACTCGACACAAATGTAGTACCATCATCCCTAAAAGGATCTCTGATGGTGATGCTCTCCTCCTCAAAGCCAGGATCTCTATACAAGAAATTGCCAATGCCATTAAAACCCTCAAGGATAATAAGGCCCCAGGCCCTGATGGTCACCCTGCGGAGTTCTACAAAGCCAATCTTGATTGGTTCACGCATGACCTCTATGACATATACAATGAAGCTCTTGACAATGGCACTCTGGGGGAATTCATAAATAAATGTATTGTTAAACTCATCCCTAAAGATGGAGACAAAGCGCTCATTAAGAACTGGAGGCCAATCACCCTCCTCAACGTCTCCTATAAAATCCTTGCCAAAGCCTTAGCTACCCGCCTTGAAAAGATTCTTCCAAAATTCATTTGCTCTACCCAAACTGGATCCATTAAAGGCAGGTACATATTGGAAAACCTTGTCACTAGCTGGGAATTCATGGAATGGGCTAGAACCTCTAACCAGGACGCTGCCATGTTCCTTGTGGATTTTGAGAAAGCCTATGATAGAATCGAGTGGGATTTCATCCTCATGATTCTCCGAGCTTTTGGCTTCCCTAACGAGTTCCGTGACTATGCTCGAATTCTCCTCAAAGATGCTTCCGCCATGATTGAAGTTAATGGAACCCTGTCCCAGCCTATTCCTCTCTCTAGATCCATAAGGCAGGGTTGCCCTCTTGCCCCTGCTCTATTTGTTATTGCCTCAGATGCCCTCTTCTATCTCCTTAGAGATGATACTCTATCTCCTAGAGTCCATGGCATCGTGCTGTCGGATAACTCTAAATTGCTGAATATCCAATTTGCTGATGATACCTCTCTTTTCCTGGAGCTCTCCAGGAAAAACATAGATTCCCTCAACCTAAAAATCGACACCTTCAGTAAAGCCTCTGGAGCCAGGATCTCCAGCTCCAAATCTATTTTACTTGGCTGGAAGGATGAACCTCTAGACTGGCTACAACAAGACGGGTACTCATGGGGAGGACCCAACATGATTGTCAAATATCTCGGTATCCCCTTCTCTATGTCCCCCTCTCTTCTGAACATGTGGACATGGGTTAAGGGGAAAATTGATAAGAAGCTTAACAAGTGGGACAGTAGGATCCTCTCCCTAGCAGGTAGGGTTCAAGTATGTCAAAAAATCCTATCCTCATATAGTATCTACTACTCTTCGGTTTGGATGTTCAACAACTATCAAATTTATGAAGTTCAAAAGGCTATCAGGCGCTTTCTCTGGTCTGATGGTAAGGGAAAAAGAAAGGCCTATGCGGTAAAATGGGCCTGGTGCCACTTAGATAAAAAACTTGGAGGTTTGGGCCTTAAGGATCTTAAGCTACAAGGAATCTCCCTTGCCGCCAAATGGATATTTCATGCACTAGATGGGCAAGAACCTTGGAAGATTCTTATTAGAAACAACATTCAAAATGGATTCCTAAACGCTGCCAAATCATGGAAAGCCCTGCCACTCAGTGATCTACTTATTGGAAGTTTCTCAGTCTCTGTCCAAGGCACCTGGGTCTTTAAGTCCATCTGGAAATCCTGGGAGCATGTGCGTAGACTTATCTGCAACTCTAGCATTGATTGTGATAATATTATACATGGTGAAAGGTCGATTTGGTGGAACCTCCACCACAACTCTAAGCCACTGGCCTTAACCCAAGGCTGTTCTGCTAGATTCTAACATAATAGGGGATCAAGTATCTTATGGATATCCTAGAAAATGACAACCTCATCACCTGGGAGGAACTTAGTAGTAAATTTAATCTCCTCGCTTTGCATAAGCGGACCTACAATATGATTAGGAATGCATGTAACACCCTCAATCTCCCTAAGAACACTCATGTTGACACCCATAGGTACCTCTCATTCCTTTGGAAGGATGGTTCCCCCCTCCCTAAAATTAAATCCAAAGCTATCTACAACCTGCTTAACCAGGACACCTCTGTGATCGACCATGTCAACACCCTATGGAATGTCCACCTCAGCCCTACCGCTTGGTATAAAACCTTTGAGAACCTTTGGAAATCTCCCATCCCCCCTAAGATCAAGTGTTTCAGATGGCAGCTCTTACTGGATAGATTGCCTATTAGGAATAATCTAGCTGCATATGATCTCTGTTCTGTATGCAATAAACCTGAATCCACTCGGCACATCTTCCTTGACTGCCCTTTTGCTAGGAAGATCTGGTTAATGTTTGGAATATCCATTATTGAGCATGACTTTACTTATGATATAGTTACTGGTTTCGTCCATAATCTTAAAAAGGATGCTAACTTAATTTGGCAAATTTTGTCCGCTTTTATCCTTTGGTTTATTTGGAAACTCAGAAATGAGGAGAAGTTCCAAGGTAATTCTAGAGAATTTACTGGTTTTTTAAAAAAACTAACACATTATAAAATTGATGTACAGGTTTGTTTCCTGATGAATGTTGAACGGAACAAACTCTTATGGTTCCTCAAAGAAGGCTGAGCCACCATGTCTATATACGAGATGCAAGATGGGTATGAATGGGCAAGGATCACAGAAAATCAAACTGCCTTCGAGAGTGCAGTTAAGAAATTGATTAAAGAACTCCAAGATACCAGAGCTCCGCCCCTCAACAGGGTTGACATGTGCATACAAATCATGGAAAGGAAGAAGGTGGTCTAGATGGAAGGACCACAAGGGTGGACCACATGGCTGGAAGACCAGGATGAAATCCTACTCTAGTTCCTTATGGCAGCAAGTACAACTTTATTTTGGAGCTTTCTTTTAGTGCATTGTATATGACACTCTTCTAGTTCTTTTTGGTTTCACTGTTGAGGCCCTGCCTCCCCTGAACTCATCTGTATAAACATCTTTTTTGGTCTCTCGATTTATAATATAAAAAAACAAATTCTTAGTATATTCAATGGATATAAATATTTGTATGTGATTTTCTTTTTTCTATGTATCTTTTTTCAATTAGGTACTTATTCAATAATTATTGCAAACAAAGATGTTACAATTATTGTTAATGTTTTAGATGTACTAATATTTTGTCAATGTTTTGATGACCTAGGTATGAATTCTACAAATGAAGCTCCTATAAGAGTTATTCCTATTGCAACATTGAATTCTTATTAGGGTAAATGGACAATAAATGCTAGAGTTACTATAAAGAATCAACTTCACCATTTCAACAACAAAAAAGGAAATAAAATTTCTTTTAGTTTTGAACTATCTGATTCTGATGGTGTGATGAAATAAGAGTTACATGTTTTAACACTATTGCAAGCCAATTCTATGATCACATAGATATTGGAAGAGTGTTTACGATCATGAAAGGTATCCTCAAAATTGCACAAAAGAATTTCAACCGCTTAAAGAATAATTGAGAAATAGTCTTACAAAGTGATTATATAGTTAGTTGTGTTTGGAGGAGATAGATTGATATTGAAACAACATTTTAATTTTACACCAATATGGCAATTTGAGGACATGGAAAGCAATTTTGTGATTGATATCATTGGTGTTGTTTTATCAATCAGTTCAAAAAACATGATATTTAGAAAGAATGACACACAAACTTTAAAAGAACTCTCCAAATCAAAGACATGTAAAGATGTATAGTGGAGTTGACCATGTGGGATGGTTTCTGCAAAAAGGAAGGGGAACAACTCCAACGACTATGTGATTTAGGAATTTGTCCTATTCTTGTTGTTAGGGTTGGACGAATTAGTGATTTTGATGAGAGATCTTTGGGAGCAATCAACACAATCTATCTTCTTATAAATCCAGATCTTCTAGAATCACAACAATTGAGATCTTGGTTTGATACAATAGGGAAAAATCTCACTTCTCATTCTATTACAAAGGAAATATCATTTGTTACACAATCTCAAATGGTTAAAATTGTGGCATAGATTAAGGATGAAGGACTTAGTAGATCTAATAAGTCTAATTGGATTGTGATAAAAGCTACCTTGTCCATTGAAAATTGATGGTAGTTAATATAAAAATAAATTGAACAATTATGAATTTATTATAATTGATATTGTGAGAGAAAACATGAAAGTGTCCTTGAATGTGATTCTAAATATATGCTTTAATGCAAAGTGCAAGACCATATTGGTTTTACTTGGGCTACTAATTTTGAAGAGGTGGGAGAATAAATTATGGGTGTTACAACAAAGGAATTAAATAGATTGAAGCATGAACAACAAGATGATGTCAAGTTTAGAGACATTATACAAAAATTCCTTTCCAATAAATACATATTTAAACTTCAAGTAAAAGAAGAGACTTATAATGATGAACACAGAGTTAAATGCATAGCCCTAAGAATAAAAAAAATTGATCTTATTCATTTGAAAGAATTTTTTTATTAGATTATATTGCTAAGCTATAGGATAATGTGGGATTAGTGGTTCGTTGTATTCATCTTATGAGAGTGCATAATTTTGAACCGTACTTTTATTGCAATTTATTTTATAGCATGTATTTGAATTAGTGCAATCCATATAACTTATTTGAAACTTGAAGCAACATAATGTTACATTATTGAGAGCTTCATTCATGTTTTATAAACTTTGGTTAAGTCTCTTGCAAATATTAATCTAATCTATTCAACAAATTCATTTTTTTCTTTTATATTATGTGAAGTTTGTTGTTTGCTTTCAAAAGTACATATAATTGTTTTTTTTCGTTTTGGTTTTTGTTAAATTTAAATTAAACTAAAAAAATAAATAAAAAGTAAATATTATCTAAAAAACAATTCAAATGATTTTAATAGTATTTATTATAATAGAATAGAACTTAAATTTACTCTAAAACTACAAACTTCATTCCTTAAAAGTAGTCAAAATAAATAATAGAAAAGTCCACTTTTTAAAACTAAAAATCCAAGATTACTCTAAAAAAAATAAACCACCTCTTAAATAAAAATATATACCAACAAATATTTTTTAATTATAAACCATTTAAAACTATATCCTTAACTTTTATAATCAACATAAAATATTAGAAGTGTTTCCACCTAATATTAAAATAGACTAGGAAGATGTTGGGTTTAAAAGAAAGCCTAACCCGATAGAGCTCATGTACCCATACATTAATGAAGCACAAGTTATACAAATACCATATCCATATACGGAAATGCCAACATAATTGATAAACAATTTTTTTTTAGAAATTGTATTATATGAGAAGATCGTTGGATTCACATGGAGTGGAAGCCACTATAAAATGTCACATCGAGTTGGTTGCGTGAGTTTTTGGAAGGTGTGCATAGCAAGTATCGACTGCATCTATTTTGGTTCCAAAACGGGCTTTTCGTTGAGCGTGTTAGCGACAGGTTAGTTAATCGCAACCGTTAATTGCAAAATCGACGGTGTAAAACGCGCGACTAACATGCGTGTTAGTCAATCCATACTGTTGTTTTGCAGCCAGAATAGACGCGTCCTTATCCGATGGACAAACTAAATGGTGACGTTTTGCATCCCGGACGCGTCTATTCTGGCTCCAAAACGACAGTACGGATTGACTAACATGCATGTTAGTCACGCGTTTTACACCGTCGACTGCTGCGATTGACTAACCTGTAGTGGTAACAATGTATTAGTCTATGGGATAAATGTAACAATGTATTGAAAAATAAATAAGCAACTGCTCCACCAAAAAATGATGTACCTAATTCAGTAATAAATGATGTATTTAGAATAATAATGTGTATTTTTTTTGGAAATTAAATTTTACAATTACACAAATTAATAAGAATAGAGAAAATTAATATTTTTATAATCATTAAAATATAAATTAATTTTAGATTTTAGATATTTTTTTTTGGAATTCTTTTAATTCTATGCATTCATTAGTCAAATTATGAAATAGTATTTTTTTTGACAAAAATTTATTAAAAATAATAATAAAATTTTCCCATTGTACGATCCAAGCATTTGGCAGTAGTTAAGTCTCTTGCGAATATTAATCTAATCTATTCAACAAATTCATTTTTTTCTTTTATATTATGTGAAGTTTGTTGTTTTCTTCCAAAAGTACATATAATTGTTTTTTTTTTGTTTTTGTTAAATTTAAATTAAATTAAAAAAATAAATAAAAAGTAAATATTATCTAAAAACAATTCAAATGATTTTAATAGTATTTATTATAATAGAATAGAACTTAAATTTACTCTAAAAATCCAAACTTCATTCCTTAAAAGTAGTCACATCATTGCATTATATGAGAAGATCGTTGGATTCACATGGAGTGGAAGCCACTATAAAAAGTCACATCGAGTTGGTTGTGTAACAATGTATTAGTCTATGAGATAAATGGAACAATTTATTGAAAAATAAATAAGCAACTGCCCCATCAAAATATGATGCACCTAATTCAGTAATAAATGATGTATTTAGAATAATAATGTGTATTTTTTTTGGAAATTATATAGGATATTGACATGGAATATACCTATATTTGTTGCATTGGGAGCAAAATTCAGCATTTTGTAAATTTGATTCGATACGATTTTCCCATTGTACGATCCAAGCATTTGGCAGTAGTTGAGGATTTATCGTACCCTACGTTTTTGAGAAGATCCATTAACTTGTGGCACCATTCCTCCATCATCTGCATTTGCTTCTTACACATTTCTCTGCATGGTGGACTTTACTACTGCTTTTTCATCTGGTGGCCACTCCTTTTTCTCTAACAGACTTACAGTCCATTCCTATACTTGGGCAAAAAAATCACAGTGGAATGAAGAGACCGAAAGCTGATGACAATGGCTTGCACTGCAACTATGCTTTAACTGTTGTTTCTCAAAATGAGGAGTTCTCATGAGTCATGTGTAATTATGGAGTTTCATTTATTTTTGTTATTGGCTCTTTACAAAACAATACTATAATTTGTTATTAGCCAATAAATAGAATAAATATTAGAATTTTGATTTGAGATATTGTTTCTAATTCATTTAAATACATTATCATCATAATTTCAAAATGGTGTAAGACCATATTTGGGTGCAATACAAGGTGGTCAAATACAGCATTTTTCTGTTAAGATCAATTTTATCAAGCTAAATTTCTGTCGCACTTAGGTACTAACACTGAACACAGAAGAAGAAATTCATTGAAAACGTGACTAGATTGTCAATCCATAAAATCAGCGAGCACTCAGCACAATGATCAGAACGCTTTACAGAGAGCCAATCTGTATCAAGTAAAATTATTTGCTTAATAAATTCATAATATTGTTTTGTTATTAGCTCATTACTCTCTTTATAATACTGCCATTTATCAAAGGTTTCCATAATTCAGTGAGAATTTATATATTAGTTTTAAACTGAATTAGTAATCTTCATCTCAGTTCTTCTACTTTTCATTTTAGGTAATCTTTCAATTCTTGTATCACTCTTCGTGAAATATGATCGATAGAACCAAAATATACACAACTCTTCAAGAATACACAACAGCTGTTTACAATCAATAGAATAATAATTGAAATTTTAATTTGATTTATTGTTTCTGATTCATTTAAATATATTATAACAATAATTTCAAAATGCTTTACAGATACAATATCAGTCAAGCACCACCTTAGGGTGCAGTACAAGCTTGTCATATACAGTATTTTTCTATTAAGACCAATTTTATCCCACAAAAACATAAGAGTCAAATCTCAATCCATCTTCTCCTGCTCTTCGTAACTCCAACAGAATAAGAATTCTTCAGGCCTCAAATTCATCGAAAGTGTGACCAAACTGCCTTCAACGCATAATGATCAGAACGCTGTACAGAGAGACAATCTTGAATGAACAGGACTCTGCCCAAGGCAAGGATAGGCAGTCACATGTTGTCTGCTCTTTTTATGTTTGGATATTCTCATCTGTGAAATTGCAGCACAAAGAACATCTACAAGATCTATATTTGTTTCTTGCTTTTCACACTCGTTCTCTGAAAGCGATAAAAGAGCATGATCAACTAGATCAACAAGTGAGGACTGTAAATTCCTGCATATGCACTTCTCTGTCCGCTCTTCTGGGCTTGAAGTATCTTTGTCTTGCTTTCTGTCTGGCTTGAATGGAGAAATCAATTTTGACTCCTTAAAGAGCTCCATATCAGATTCTGTATAATACAGAACCCAAGGATGGTCTGTAAAAGAAAAAATGAAAACAAATAAGAAAAACCTCACAATAAATATTTAAACCTGAGTATCCATAATTAAAAAATACCTGGCAAATTCTAAAAATGTGAAGCTAAAAAACTATACATACTCAAAACTTCATCTGGAGAGACTCTCTTCTCAACATCCCTCGAAAGCATCCTTGATAGCAAATCCTTTGCCGGTTCAGAAACAGACTTCCACTTTTCAGTCTGGAAATCCAATTGCACATTTTTCACTGCCTCAAAAATGGCGTCCACAGAATCCCCGTAAAATGGTAAGCTACCAATCAGGAGCGCATGGAGGAGGACACCAGTAGCCCATACATCCACTGTTTCTGTATATTTCCCTGCCAAAACTTCAGGGGCAACATATGCGGCACTGCCCACCAAACCTGATAAATTTTGGCCTTTATTCAATATAAACAACTTCTTTTAGTGAATTACCAATAATCATGATAAATAATTTATTTTAGAATTTGGATTTCAAGAAAAGATACCACCTGTATGAAATTTTGAAGCCCTTACCATTTGCAACATGCACTGACAGGCCAAAATCAGATAACTTCATCTGTCCATCACAGGTGAGGAGAACATTCTCAGGTTTTATATCCCTGTGAACAACTCCCATCTCATGGCAGTGTTGAATTACAGCTGTCAACTGTTTGATTAATTGTGCAGCTTCCCGCTCTGAATAAGATCTTTTTTTCATGCAATCAACCAAGCGTCCCCCAGAGCAAATCTCCATTACAAGATGCAAAGAATCTGCATCTTCGTAAACTGAATGAAGCGTTACAATATTAGGATGACCAGATAAATGTTGCATGATCTCCACTTCTCGGTATGCATTTTGTGCACTATCTTTGGGCAGGGTCTTGCATGCCAGCTCTTCTCCCGTGACCCTGTTCTTGCATAGCTTTACAACTCCGAATTTTCCTCTGCCTAAAATTGAACCCATATGATACTCAGATTCAATTTTCCGATCTCTGACGATTTGAGTGGTTTCCTCTATGCAACCACATTTTCTCTTTATCCCTCTTCGACTTGGGTTACGCAAGCTGAGCCCTCTTCCCGGAGTACAAAAAGTAACAACTGGCGTTGGTTTCTCCAATTGTTTAAGTGACAAAGGTAAGGCAGAGGATGAGGTCGATGCACCATTATCACATGAGCAAATCACCTGATGTGATTCAAAATTATCTACACCTGTGTTGTTCGTCCTCCTCTTCTTTATAGGAGTCATGCTTGCTTGGACCTCCAATTGCCCCCCGACAAGTATGATGAATTTCAATTTCTGAAATAAATTTGATCCAAAACTCCTCTCAAATTACATACACAGTTTTCTAAATCAAGTGGAAATAAACAAACCCATTTAAAATTTTAATTATAAATTATAAACAATAAAAGAACTAAAACCCTACCCACAAATTAAATCAATACTCAACCTCGTGTATTAGTCTACAGTATACACCGTACTTAAAATAAACCAAAAAAAATCTAATAAAACCAAAGAAATTTACCTTTGATTCAGCTTCAGTCTGCAAATATATGAAGATGGTCTTCAGAAAAAACTTTCCACTTCAACCTTTCACCAATTTCAAAACCCTCACTTTCTCTTAGGTTTCAAAATTCTCTGCAATTACAACACCAAATGAAACTACGTTCGTCTCACTATCCTCAAATCAATGGACGCGGTGAAAAATCAATATGTTTAACCCGATCGGCAAAAAAAATTCGCCTGAAATTGTCTCTCTGAAATCAAGGCAGAAATTTGTTTAAACCATGGAAAAAGCTTTGTTGAACTTCTGTTACCTTGGAAATGGCTATTTATAATTTATATTTAGGCGGGAAAGTTTTTATCATTTCATTATGATTTTTTTTAAGGACGACATGCAATTTGCAAATAATCTTATTTTTTGATTGTTTAGCCTTCTAATTCGGAAAAAGTTGTTTTGTTGATTAAAAAGTATTAGAGATGTAGTGGAATTTTTAAAATGGTAATAATTAGGGATTACTATAAAATATTTATATTTTATAATTATTAGTTTTTTAATAGATAATTATTTGTATTACTTGTATCTATTTTTTGAGTAGATATTATTGTATTTAAAATATTTTAATTGATTATAATTTTGGTATTATTTAATTAATTAAAAGTTTTTAATTTGTATTTATTTTATTTTTGGTAATGCTAGCGATTATAAAATGTATATTGTTCAATGATGAGGTTGTATAAAGCAGACGTGAATCTGGAAGGTTATTGGAACGGAATATTGAATAGGAGGACATGTACACAACAACCTAGTCTATGAACTTTTTTCTGCATATTTGGTTAAATCTACTAGATGGAAATCCCATGGAGAAGTGATTTTCAATCACCCATTCACCTTGGAGTTTAGGTCACACACGATGATCATAATAGCTAAGATACCCAACCCATTAATGGATGGTCCCATTGCTAGCTTGTTTGGCGCTACCACATCCAGGAACAAGAAGTCAATCATTGCTAAAGCATTGCGTCTGAGAAGGTTTAAACGTCCAAAACATCGAATCATTCCTAAAATTCATCAGCAATGAGGACTTCTCTCCCTTGCATAGACTATGTGAGTGATTGAGCTAGTTGAGGGTCTATATTCATTTATGTATTGGGAGCCATATTTGTTCTGAACATGGGCTTGAAAAAGTATTTGTAGTCCTCTTTTTCTTTTTTTGTTAATGAAAAGGAGCTAAGGGAGCTACCATTAGGTGGTGTTTATTTACCAAAAAAACATTAGCAAATAGAACTATTGAAGTCTTATTCTAAGTAAAAATATTAGTTACTCAAAATATTAGGTCAACTTTGTTTTATTTACATGCATGTTATATTTAGGTTAAAATCTAATTATGCAAACTCAAACATTTGTTTTCATCCCACTTTTAAAATTTCTTGCAAGAAAATAAATTTTTATATTGGAATTGGTTTAAATTCTTCTAGTAGTGATGTACAGTTTAATGTAAATATTTAGTTGAGAATTAAATTTATTCTATAGTTTCACACTAGCTTTCAATGTTGCAATTGTAGAAAGATGCTTATGTTTAGATAATTTCCTCTCTAATGTCTCTTTTTGTATTAAAGAATTGTTTCTGATTTTCTTTGTTCCCACAATGCTTTTGGAAATGATAGAGATATTATTCTTACTATTTTTTATTCAAATTTTCTATTGCAGGGTCCAACATGATGACTTCAATGACACTTATCACTTGAAAATTAGAGGTGTCCTAACACACATGCCAAAGAAGGATTTTAATATCCACACAAGGTACATATACACAAAGATGAACTGCCAATAAGAGAATGTTTTGCAACCTTACTACAAGCATCTTCACCCCTTAATACCTAGTTCACTAAAACATTATCTTTAATTGCATCCAAGTTAGAAAGAGGTGTTGGTGTATAATCATGCTTATGTGGCTTTTATATGCAAAATCTTACTCATGTGACAACTTAGGTAAGGTGGTAGGTGGGATATTTATCCTTTATATACCTCCACTCCTCTCCTAATGTGTTGGCATCACTCAACATATCTATCTTCATTTTTCTTTGCAATTCTCTATCTTTTGTTGTTTATATTTGCCTAGTATTAATGATAATTGACACATAGTATTGCAGCCATGCTAGTGCAAGAGGAGATGCAAATTATTTGCAAGCATGAAGATTAAAAGTGAAGATTATAAATTCGAGTTGAAAGTTTACAATTTTGCAAATAATTTCTCTCTATCAATAATATTTACAATTTTCAAGCAAATTTACCATCATTGACACAGAATGGGTAACAAATTTACAACTGATTGGTGAAATGTGATCAATATTTACAAGTTTTATTATGCCTTCACCAAATATTTGCAGTTATGCTTAAAAAATTGAAGATATTTGTTGAAATATTGAAAAAATTTACACATATTTCCATTGATTTGTTGAAATTTGATTGATATTACAAATTTTGGCAAATATTTGTAAATCTTTGCACATTTTTGTAAGTTTTGCAAAAAGCTGGAAATTGTTTGAACATATTTGCATTTGGAAGGTCGATTTGTTGTCCTCCATGGCCGAGGAATCAGATTTGACCTATATTTTGGCAAATTCTCGTTGCATAGACCTCATATTTGTTACAGATGTACATTTCTGGTTTTGGCGTGTTTATTTTCATCCCTAGCAACCAAGGATTTCTGGCATACCTGAACTGCATCGATCTGCAACTCATTTAATATCGAACTCAAATTGATTGTGAGCAGCGATTATTATTGGCATATCAACTTTTACTTGGCTCCTGCATTTGGCTCTATTATGCTTATGTTTCACATTAAATTTGAGCTTTTTGGTGTGGATCTATCAGTGTTCCGTGTTTCAACCTATATTTTGAGGCATGGAGGATCTTTCAAAAAAAAAAAATTGGCTCGTGACTTGCAAATATTTTGGTGTTTGTGTCTACAATAGGTGTGGACTTTGGCATTAAAATAATGCTTTATTTTTGAGTTGAAATTTTTTTGATGTCTTATTAGTTCCTGCCAAGGCACCATATTATTGTATTCATTCAATTCTACAATTTAATTAGTTCAACCAATCACTATAAAGAATTAAAAAATTTGAACAAAAGTACTATAGTCCATTTTTATTTTTTATTTTACATAATTATATAAATATAACTTATCTCTTTTTTTATTGGTCCAAGCAATGCAGAATTCAATTTTTTTTCTATATA